>NC_142602.1:50644686-50795684 GCF_041222555.1 Hakea prostrata | reverse complement strand
TCCCAACTCGATGTTAGAGTAAACAAAGTGAGCCAAGTACAAAAAATTCGGCCTGAGGTGTGGGCCTTATCGGTCTCTGCGAACCTCCTGTCTGAGCTCACTGAAGGAACCGGGCCTCTGCCCTAAGTGCCCATACGATGCGAAAGCCACGACCTCTACCTCGTCCTGCAAACTCCAATCTTGCATAGTGTATACTGTGAAAGAGACAAGAGACATTTCGATTAGTGCTACTTTAAGATTTGAGCCAAAAATGGTATTTTACATAATTTTTGAAAATTTCAAATTTGGGGGAAATGTATTTGACATCCTATCATGTATGATGCTTGGAATTTCATGTCTATGAAGTTTGTTTGAAGAAAATCGATCGAAAACTTAAATTAAAGCGAAAAATTCAGCAGAAGGAAAATTTGGGGATTTGCCATTTTAGGTCAAAATTGATTTTGAAAATTTGAAATTGGTAAATCAAATTTTATGGACCTATCTAAAATATCATCTTGGGCATGTAGCATTTGATTTCGTGCGAAGATTTCACGCGGTTGGAGAGAAAACGAAGGTTTTCTAGGAGTAACAATTTAGAAATTGTGAGTGTAGAAAACGTTGCAGGAATTGAACACCAATATATTAGAACTTGTTGTCTATGCGAGCAGGGGAAGGTGAAAATGGAAGAAGAACCAAGATTTACCCCTAGTTTATGATGATTGTGTGTTGATGTTTGTTGTAAAGCATCAAAACTTCTCAAGAACAAACTTGTGAGAACAACCATAGGAGACTTTCCTAAAGCTCTTTCACCTTTGGAAGAGGATAGAGAATGAAGTTGGAATGTGGAAATGAGGACTTATAATCCCAATTTACGGCCTTCCCGCGTGAATGGTCGACTCATTGGCCCCATGGGTCGATCGATCAATCACTAACCAATGGTCACAGGAGACCTCTTTTATGTTGAATTTTTGGAAAAATGTGATTTTTTGCATTATGGATTATTGTTTGATGACTATATGGATATATTTGAGCATAATTTAGGTTTTCAAATCATTTGGACTTGTGGTTTATGTTGAAACTTTGAAATTAGGTATTTTGATGTTCTCCATTTTGATGAATGGTTACTCCGAAAGTGGCGTGGTGAATCAGGTGGTCAAGGAGGTGGTGAAATACCTCGTGGAGGTGGCGAACATACCTCATGGAGAGTGGTGAGATACCTAATGTTGATCGAGGTACCATGAGATACCGGTGCCGGAATGTTGGAAGCTTCCGTGATATTGCCAATATTATGGGCAATATGATCTGCGACAAGCAGCTCGGTTCAACCGAGATGTTGGTGGGTTTCATGACTCTGCATAATGAGACTCATTTGGTGCTAATGTGAATCCTCATCCGCGATCCGCAATGCAGGAGGTTTCAGTGGAACTCCTCCTACTACTTTGATGGAGAGTTTTACGAAGATACAGTACCCACTCTTCACGGGTTACCAAGGACCCTTGTTTCCTAACAAGTGGCTTCGTGAGTTGGAGAAGAGCTTTCGGACATCCGCACTACACGGAGCTCGAGAAGATCTCGATTCTTTGAACCGAAGTTGCAACAAGAAGGCGATGCATGGTGGATCTCCACTCGGCTGTTTTGGAAGGTTTGCATGCGGGTGTTGTAACTTGGGAGTTGTTCAAGAGGCTTTTTGTATGAATTATTTCCCCAGGCGGTGAAGGATGCGAAGGGAGCTGGTTTATGGTTCTCACACAAGGATCTCTGTCTGTGTTGGGTACCAGCAAGTTTGAGGAACTTCATTTCTTTGCTCCAGATTCTCTAAGGTCGATCTCGCTAAAGCGAAGAAGTTCTTTTAAGAGTTGTGCCCTACCATTAAAGCTTACCTCACGGTCCAACCTATAGTGAGCTATGCTCAAGTGGTGCAGAACTTCAGAAGAAATTGGAAGAAGCAGAGAAAGGAAAGTGCACGTGTGCAAAAGCCACGGCAGCCAAGGAACCACAGGGTTGGTGGATCGTAATGATCGGCGTTTTGTGAGACCTACACCCTACCCCACTCCTACCTTTCACCCTAAGAGTGTAGGTCAGAACTAGGGTTTTCAGACAGCCCGAGACCGGTTTGGACAGTATGGAGAACCGACCACCGTGAGTGCAAGTGCTAGGCCTTTTGTTGGAAGCCCTCTGTTGCCCGGCTACCCGATTGGACCCAGCACAAAGAATGAATCATATATAAATCAGAGTACTAAATAAAATCGAGTGTCTAAATTAGATAAGTAAAGTGGCGAAATCCCACTCTACAACCGGCGGAAAAGTAGTTCCTAAAAGAGAATAAGCAAGACTTTGAGATCTAATCCCGATGCAGTTACATTGTTAGTTGCTTCTATTTCCGCATTTGTCTTATTTGATACGGGTGCATCTCATTCGTTCATGTCATCTGCATTCATCAAGAAGAGTGACCTAATCCCAGAAGTTGTCTAGTTGTTTATTGATTAGTACACCTACTGGTCCTATTGTGAAACTAGATAAGGGGTTATCTAAATATCCTGTGTTGATTGGTGAGAAGAACTTGGAAGCCAATTTTGTAATTCTTGATATGAAGGACTTCGATGTTATTTTGGGAATTGATTGGTTATCACCCACAAGGTTGTGTTCCTTTGTTCCTCAAGAAGATTGGGTTCCATATTTGTGGAAGTCCGGTCTTAGAATTTCATGGTGAGAAGGAAGGGTTTGTAAGAAGGTGCTCCTCTGCACTGATGCAAGTCTATGCCCTAGTGGATGATGCTTCATCTGAAGGCAAGGGTAAAGTGGAGAAAAGAGTCGATGAAGTCGGGGTTGTCTGTGTGACTTTGTTGATGTCTTCCACGATGATCTATCGGGAGTGCCTCCGGGACGGGGATGTCGAGTTTTCTATTGATCTCGTCCACTGGTGCCGCTCCTGTATCTAAAGCTCCGTATAGGATGGCTCCTCTGAGTTGAAAGAGTTGCAAAATCAGTTGAATGAGCTCATTGATAGAGGTTTTGTACAATCTAGTGTATCACCTTGGGGAGCTCCGGTCTTGTTTGTCAACGAAGAAAGGCGGTAGTATGCGTTGTGCATCGACTACCGTGAGTTGAATAAGCTGACTATCAAGAATAGATACCCGCTGCCCAGAATAGATGATCTCTTCGATCGGTTAAAGGGGTGCAGTTGTGTTCTCAACGATTGACTTAAGATCCGGATATCACCAATTGAAAGTGAAGTCTAGTGATATCTTCAAGAGCAGCTTTCCGAACACGGTATGGTCACTATGAGTTTAGGAGTCATGCCCTTCGGATTGACCAATGCTCCTCGGTGTTCATGGACCTCATGAGCCGAGTATTTCACGATGTGCTTGATAAGTTTGTGATTGTATTCATCGACGACATCTTGATCTATTCGGAGAGCGAAGAAGAGGCATGCGAGTCATCTAACTTTCACTTTGCAAAGGTTGCGAGAAAAGAAGTTGTGCGCTAAGTTTAGCAAGTGTGATTTACGGCTTAAGAGTAGTATTCCTTGGCCATGTGGTTTCAGCCGAAGGTATTTGTGTCGATCCTGAAAAAGTTCAAGCTGTGGCTGATTGGGAAAGACCGAAATCGGTAACGGAAATAAGAAGTTTTCTTGGATTGGCGAGTTACTCGCGAAGGTTTATTGAGAATTTTTCTCGGTTGGCTGCTCCTATGACTAAGTTGACCAGGGAAAGAAGAAAAAGTTTGTTTGATCTGCCGCTTTGTGAGAAGAATTTCCAAGAGTTGAAAGATAGATTGACAAGTGCCCCGGTTTTGACAATATACGATAGTTCCGGTGGTATGACAGTTTTATACCGATGCGTCAAAGATTGGATTGGGTTGCGTCTTGATGCAACATGGCAAGGTCGTAGCCTATGCTTCTCGGCAATTGAAAGATTATGAGCGGAATTACCCCACTCACGATCTAGAACTTGCCGTTGTTGTCTTTGCTTTGAAGATTTGGAGACATTACCTCTACGGTGAGAAGATTGCCATTTTCACGGATTATAAGAGTTTGAAATACTTCTTTACCCAAAATGAGTTGAACATGAGACAAAGGAGATGGTTGGAACTAGTCTCGATTATGATTGTGATATTCGGTATCACCACTGGGAAGGCAAACGTTGTTGCTTGATGCTCTTAGTAGGAAGAACCCAGGAAGAAGACTTTGGATTTGAATGCTTTGAGTTTACCATTGTGGTCTTCTATTGAGAGTTTTGATTTGGAAATTGTCCACGAGAACTCCGAATTTTATTCTTTCGCCATGACGGCAAGATCTGGTCTTAGAGATAAGATTGTTGCTCTCACACGAGTTCGATCAAGAACTTTTGATCAAAGTTGAGAAGATTTCTTCGAATCTCGAGTCGGACCCCGACTTTGGTATATCCATGGATGGTGCTTTATTGTTTAGAGGAAGACTATGCGTGCTGCAAAGCGAGGAAATTAAGAAGGAAATATTGAAGGAAGCACACCAGTCAATCTTTACTATACACCCGGGAAGCACCAAGATGTACAAGGACTTGAAGGAACATTTTTGGTGGATTGGTCCGAAGGCTGATGTTGATGATTTTGTTGCCAAGTGTGAGACTTGTCAACGTGTGAAAGCCGTTCGACAACCCCCATATGGATTACTTCAACCTCTTCCTATTCCTAGTTGGAAGTGGGAGGATATCTCTATGGACTTTGTGACTAGCTTGCCTCGGACAAGTAAAGGCAATGACCTTTGTGTGGGTGATTGTTGATAGGTTGACCAAATCAGCCCACTTCATTCCTATGAAGATCACTCATACTTTGGATAAGCTAGCAAGGCTTTACGTGGATAATGTGGTTCGTCTGCATGGTGTGCCATTGAGTATTGTTTCGGATCGTGATCCTAGGTTCACCTCAAGGTTTTGGAATAGTTTGCGAAGGCCTTGGGAACCCAATTGAACTTGAGTACAGCTCATCATCCACAGTCTAATGGACATTCTGAGTGAACAATTCAGACATTGGAAGACATGCTCAGATCTTGTGTGGTGGATATGGGTGGTAATTGGGATGAACACCTAGCTTTGGTTGAGTTTGCATATAACAACAGTTATCAAGCAACAATAGGCATGGCTCCATTCAAGGCTTTGTATGGCAGTACTTGTAGGACACCTTTGTACTTGGACTGAGACAGGTGAAAGAAAAGTCTTAGGTCCTGAGATGATTGAAGCTACGAGTGCTATGGTAGATATGATAAGAGAAAGGATTAGGTCCTGCCCGGTCAAGACAAAAATCTTATGCTGATAAGAGGAGAACCGATTTGGAATTTCAAGTTGGAGAGAAGGTTTTTATGAAGGTTTCACCAATGAAGGGTGTGATGAGATTTAATGTTAAGGGAAAGCTTAGCCCTCGTTTCATTGGACCTTTCGAGATTTTGGAAAAGGTTGGACCTGTTGCGTATCGATTAGCATTACCTCCGCCTCTTGCTGGTGTTCACAATGTGTTTCATATTTCGATGCTCCGGAAATACATAGAGAATCCGGAACACATTTTGCAGCAAGCACCTTAAGGACTTAGTGCTGATTCGACCTACGATGAAGAACCGGCCGAAATCTTGGATAAGAAGGACAAGCAGCTGCGGAATCGCACCATCTCTTTGGTGAAGATTCGGTGGAAGAACCATACCCCTGAAGAAGCTTCTTGGGAGAAGGAAGAAGACATTAAGGAGAAGTTTCCTTACCTCTTTGGAAGCACAGGAACGCTTTCAATTTCGAAGACGAAATTTCTTTAAGGGGGGAGAATGTAAAACCCAGCCCTAACCTTGACCCGAAAATCTTGTTATTTGTAGGTCCAGTGACCCGAAGTAAAGTAAGAAGTCAGCTTTGGGCCATCCCAGTGGAGGACTTGGTGTTTGGCTTTGAATCCATGAGAGTTGATGATGAAGTTCTATTTATGGAAACTGAATCTTGATGAAGATCGGATTAGTTGATGGACTTGGAGTGCTCTCTATCATGGTTTGAAGGCATTTCTACCTATTAGGTAAGTCACTTGATATGTGTGCAAAACCCCTTTAGGATTGGATTTGATTTGGGTCTTCAATTCCCTGTTTTGGAATTGCTGTCTGCATTGGTCGACTGATTGGTCGACTGGACCAGTCGACCAATCCACTCGACCAATGGGTGCTTGTCTTTGGCAATTAGGTCTTGCTTGCTCTATTTAAGTCCAATCTCGAGTCTACTTCGTATTTGCTGCCTCCAAACTCTTTGGAACGAACCAAAGACCTCTGCAAGTCATCTCCCTTGCATCCTTGGTGATTTTCTTGACGGATCTTCGTCAAAACTCTTCCTTTTGCATCAAAGGTATGTCTACACTCTCTTCTTCTCCTCCATCTCTGTTTTTCTTTCCTTTTTGAGTTGAGACAGTAGAGAAGATGCTGCATTCTCTATTGCAAACATCTCTACTACTCATCCCTCATGATCTTCCTAAGGATTAATGGCTAATGCGATGATCTTAACCATGATCATTGCAAGCTTTTGAAGGAATCATGATCAAACCATGATCTAGTCTTTGTTTATCTTTTGATTTGGATTCTGATCTCCTTGGATCTACTATATTGATCATGTTAGTCATCAATTGCTGTGTTTTCTTTTCATGATCCATGATCTATCAATCTCTAGTTGTTTCTCTTCTACCATACCATGTTTTCTTCATAAATCATGATAGTTACATATATGGTAGGTTTTGTTTCCTTATTTAGATTTATGCTCTTAGGTCTATTTTCTTGAAGATCTAAGTATGCTTTTCATGATACTTTTACCTGAATCAATGATCTATTCTCCTATTGTTCTTGTCTTTGATTTCTATCTTGAATTCTTCAAGATCCATGATTGATCTAATTATGGTAACTTTTTGTTTCCTAATTTGGATCTTGATGACTTGATTTGATTAGTGTTTTGAGATCCCCTATATGTTAGGATACTACTAATGTAGTTTACCTCTTGATTAGTACCCTTTTGAACCACCAAATTCGGATTTTATATCTCAAAACTCTGATTTTATAGGCTACTGTCTGCATTGGTCGACTGATTGGTTGACTGGACCAGTCGACCAATCCACTCGACCAATGAGTACAGCAACTCCAGAATTGGTCTGTTTTGGATGTTTTGGTATCTTTTCTGTTACGGATCTTTCCTAATATGTTGTATACACTTGTTTAGGACCTTCTTCTCAAGTTTGTCAAGATCTTACTTGATTTCTTAGGATTCCTTTGCGAGTTATAAAAGGTAAGGATGGTTACTTCTTTAACATCATGAATTGTAAATCTTAGTTTCTATATTTGAATTTTGTTAAGTTATTTCTTTAATTAGATTCTTATAATGTTATACTACTGTAGTACTGTCTTGGTATCAGTAGCATTACTTATTCATATTGAATTGACTCATGTATGATTTACTTACCAGTTATATACAAATTGATTGTAGTTATTGATTTCTTTCCATATATGAAGTTACCATATATGTGATGATATGAATTGATGCATGTGTATGCTTAAGTATGGTTTGGAAAGGAGAGGTGTCTTTTTGACACTTCAGTCCTTGGACAACTATGGGAATATTATGGGATGTTTCCGGAGATGCCCTCTGGACACCTTCCTAAACTGTTGGATGACATATCTAGGACTGTCTAGTAGTGTTTGGCTAGGATGTCCCGTTATGTCAGACCCTAATCGGAGGGGTATTGAGACCGAACGACCCGTTGTAGCAATGGGGATTCATGGGCGCTCAAGACCGGTAACCAACCCGTGAGAGGACAGGAATCACATTGTGGGGGCCATATATTGGTAGGGTTGCATATGGATAGACTTGGGCTCACGGGCGCTCAAGACCGGTAACCAATCCGTGAGGGGACGTGAGAGCTTCCCGTTTACCATATGTGGATGACCAGTAGGGTTGATGAGTCCGTAGTCAGGGACTATGAGGACTCTAGTGTGAAGGATACCGGAAAGGATCGTCAGGGACGAGGAATGGACGTATCTGGATCTGACTTGATGTAACTAAGTAGAAGACTTGCATTCGGCTAGGCTTTACCCTGACATGCGCCAGTACTTAGACCAATGGTGATGTGAGAGAGCGGTGACCTATACCCCAGCCATGGAATGTCCCGAGGGATGCCGGACCCATTACCAACTGATGATGAATGATTGAGACCTTCCTAAAGAAGTACGGTGCTAAGACTTAAAGCATGTCTGCCAATAGAGACCAGCATATATAGAGTTAGATTCATACATTCATTGTTTGTCTCATACCATATGCATTATGTTTGTTCTGAAATCCTGCCATTTATGTTACTATGGATTTAACTGCCTTACTGAGTTTCTTTGAAACTCATTCCTTTATTGTACAATGTTTGTTAGACTATTCTCTGAGTCTTGAATATTATGACGGCCCCTATGAAGAAGCGCAAGGAGAAGAGGCATATCTCCAGGAAGGTGATTGCGGTTACAACAATTACACTGAAGATCCCGCGAGTGGTTATGCTCCGTACGATGCTTAGTCCGACTATAGAGTGGAAGTGTCCTTGTGCTGTTTATGAGATCTATACTTATAGGGATGTTGTCTATAAAGTTGAGAACAATTTAGTTACCCATTGTACCTGCTACTGGGATTAGATTCTGTCTTGCTTATTCTCTTTTAGAACTACTTTTCCGCTGGTTGTAGAGTGGGATTTCGCCTCACTTTACTTATCTGATTTAGACACTCTGATTTTATCTAGTACTCTGATTTATATATGATTCATTCTTTCCTTATTTGGATCTATGATTTATCTTCCGCACTTTTATTATTATTGTTCATGATTATGTTATTGTTTATGTGGGAGGTTGATTACTCGATACCTGATCTTCGGGCTGTGGATCACACTCTCGGGTATGCCAGATAGGGTACCGGCTGGGAGGATGTGACAGGAAGGGCATTGAGACCGAACAACCCGTGGTAGTGTATGGTTGGATGGGCGCTCTAGGCCGGTAGCCAATCCGGTAGGGGACATAAAACATGCTACGGATACCTGAAAGGGGCCATTTATTTGTAGAGTTGCATATGGATAGACTTGGGCTCACGGGCGCTTAAGACCGGTAACCAATCCGTGAGAGGACGTGAGAACTTCCCGTTTACTATATGTGGATGACCAATAGGGTTGATGAGTCCGAAATCCAGGATTTCGCTGACTCTAGTGTGAAGGATACCGGAAAGGATTGCTGGGGCGAGGGAATGGACGTATCCGAATCGACTTGACCGACCGAGTAGATGACTTGCATTGGGCTAGGCTTTACTGTGACATGCGCCAGTACTTGACCAAATGGTGATGTGAGAGAGTGGTGACCGATCCCCTTACCACGGCTTTTTGATGACTTTACCGATCACCCCGGGCATTCCCAAGATATGGAAATGGGAGAGTGACTGACGACCCAGAGAAGTACGGTGCTATGACTTAAAGAATGTCTACCCTAGAGATTAGCATTCATAGAGTTAGGCTCATATCTGCATCATATGTTCCATATCGCATTGCATTATTATATGTTCTGAATGTGTATGATTTCTAATTATGGAATAACTTCCTTGTTGGGTTCTTCGAACTCATTCCTTTTTGTGCAAATGTTTTAGATTACATTCCAGGTACCGAAGATTACGATGGCACCTCCTATGAGGCAGACTATGATTCCACATACTACCCTACGGGTAGTGGTGTCGGTGAGGATCCATATATTGGAGCCGAGGAGGATTACTATCCGCAACAGGGTTAGCCCCACAGTTGTGCGGGAGCGGCAGCGTTGGGTTTACTTCATCCGTACTGTTGAGGAGACTACCATTAGTATAGAAGAAACCCTAGCATAGTGCCCCATTTCCTTGGTGTATTTGTGGAACCTTGGATCTTGTAATTTACTTGTTTTTGGATTATTCTGGTGACACTTGGATATGTAACTAACTTGATTTACTTCTTTTCCACTGCTTTGAGAGGGTGGCTACCACACCTTCTCACCCTTTATGATTTTGATCACACTCTATTATTATGTATATTCCACACTCTGATTTAGTTAATCTTATCTTATTCATGATACTTAGTATTAACTGTTTTTACCCTTGATTATTACTGTTCATAATTGTGTTACCGTGTATGTGGGAGGCATGGACCTCAGATCATTGATCCTTGGACTGTGGATCACATCCAGGGTATTCCAAATGGGGTACCGGCTGGGTGGATGTGACAGTCAATGTCCATGGGCTCGGACTCGAACTCATAATTATCAATCAGAAGGGTCCACAAGTCTCTTCTACCACCACTACGGGTCTTCTGACCTATAAACAACAGTGGATCCGGGTAAGGGTCATGGTTAGGATAGGGCTGAATTTTACATCTTGGGTTCTTCGGTGGTAATTGGGTTCTGCATCCCTCTCGGACATTCCATGGCTGGGGTTTAGGTCACTATTCTTACACATCACCATTGGTCTGAGTATTGGTGCATCATCTGGTTAAACCTCACCCAATGCTAGTCTTCTACTTAGTTATATCAGCTCAGAGTCAGACACTTCCATTCCTTGCCTCTCGTGATCCTTTCTGGTATAGCATGTAAAATCCAGCCCTATCCTAACCCTGACCCTGACCCTGACCCGGATCCATTGTTGTTTATAGGTCCGAAGATCTAAAGCGTGGTAGAAGAGACTTGTGGACTCTTTTGATTGATAATTTTGAGTCGGAGTCCGAGCCCATGGACATTGACGATGATACCCCTTACCTAAGTACATTGTCGGTGTTTAGTGAGAATCCGCGCATCGAAGAAGAGTGAATTAGTTGAAGTACCTAATGGACTCCCATGCACAATCCAAAGGTGTCACATCCTCCCAGCCGGTACCCTAACTGGCATACCCGAGAGTGTGATCCACAACCCCGAAGATCAAGTATCGAGGAAATCATCCTCCCACATATACAATAACATAATCATAAATAGGAAATAATCAAGGTTTAATATTATAAACAAAGGTTCAAAACAATAATGAATAATCAGTATAATCAGAGTGCGGAAAAGATACCAAATATCCAATGATATCAAAAAGAGTAAAGTGAGGTAGAAACTCACTCCACCAATATAGCGGAACGCAGTATGAAAGTCAAAAGGAAATACAACTTAAACAAATGTATTAAGAAATAAACTAAGATCAAGCGTCTTCTAGTTTATAGATAATGTCTTCATAAGTGTGGACTTCATCAACCCAATGAATCCTTTCTAACTCTATGCTGTTTTCAAAAGTAGTACGCAGCTTGATCCGCCGGGGGATCATCAGAGTAATCTTGATCGTCGCCAGCACCTTGCGTGTAATACGCTTCATCGGCTTGCGCTTCACTGTACTGCTCGTCATAATAATCTGTACCTGCAGGATAATATAAACAAAGAATATACAAAAAGGAATGAGTTTCGAAGAAACTCAGTAAGGTAGTTAATCCATAACATCATAGATAACATGTGGCAAAACATAACATGATGCAATGCAATATGAAATAGATAAAGTATGAATGCATCTAAACTCTATGTATGCTGGTCTCTATGGTAGACATGCTTTAAGTCATAGCACCGTACTTCTTTGGGTAGGTCACGCATACGGCTCCTGTTGGTAGTGGGTCCAGCATCCCTCAGGACAAACCATGGCAGGGGGTTAAGTCAACACACTCTCTCACAACCATTTGGCATAAGTACCGGCGCATGTCAGGGAAAAGCCTAGCCCAATGCAAGTTATCTAGTCAGTTACATCAACTCAGGTCCAAATACTTCCATTCCTCACCCCGGGCGATCCTTTCCGGTATCCTTCACACTAGAGTAACGGATATTACTCACCGGACTCATCAACCCTGTTGGTTATCCACATATGGTAAACGGGAAGCTCTCATGTCCTCTCACGGATATAACTCACCGGTCTCGAGCGCCCATGAGCCCAAGTCTAGCCATATGCAACCCTCCAATAAATGGTCCCCACAATGTGATTCCCGTCCTCTCATGGATATAACTCACCGGTCTTGAGTGCCCGTGAATCCCCATTGCTACCACGGGTCGTTCGGTCTCAATACCTTTCCGAATTGGGTCTGATATAACAGGGGTATATCCTAGCCAAACACTGCTAGACATCCCTAGGTATGACAACCAATGATTCGGGAAAGTGTCGATGGGCATCTTCAGAGAACATCCCATACTATTCCCTCCGATGTCCAAGGACAGAAGCATCAAAAGGATACTCCCCAATCCCAAACCAAACTTAAGCAAACACATTCTCAGGACAGTTATGACATACACAACCAGCATTTCATCATATACAAGAGAATGTAAAAGCAAAAATCAGATTAGGCAATAAAAAGTAATTCATATATCATGAATAATAAAAGACAATATAAACAAGTGCTACTGTTCCCACAGTAGGAGATCAGAGTTAAAGTACAACAACAGTAGGTAATCTCATAGTTTCATAAAGTAGAAACCAGAGAACAAGCAATCTATGTAGTTAAGGAATTAACTGTCCTTACCTTCTAACTTGGATAGGATCTTAAAGAACCAAGTATGACCTTGACTAAACCTGAGAAGACAGTCCTAAACAAGTGCATACAACATGTTAGGAAAGATGCATAAAGGAAAAGATCATAAATCAATCAAAACAAACCAAGAATGAGGTTGTTGTACTCATTGGTCGATTGATTGGTCTGCTGGACCAGTCAACTAATGAGTCGACCAATGGAGACAGTGGCCTACAAGAATCCGAATTTTGAGAATCAAGAACCGAATTTGATGGTTCCAAAGGGTACAAATCAGAGGGAAATTATAATGGTAGTATTCTAGGGTATAGAGGATATCAATTCATAAATCAAATCAAGTTCCCAAGTTGTAACCTAGGAACAAAAAGGTTAACCTACTAGGTTAAACATAGATTATGAGGGGAAAATACTATAATCAAAGATAAAAGAACTAGGATATGAAGATTACAGATATAGTAAGAAAAACACATTGATTGGGTTACCACGATCAAACTAGGGGTTCTTGGTTTGATCCCAGAAAATTAGGGTTTCACCCTTTTTGGTTCCCCTCGGAAAAAGTTGAGAGCCAAAAATAACAAGAAGGGTCATTCAATGATGAAGTTTAGGTTAACACAAATGTCACCCAAGAGGTTTTCCTTCACAAGGGAGGTTACCAAAAGTTCTCCAGATGATCACACAGGTTAGGGTTTCAAAGGATTAGGGTTAGGGTTTCAAAGATTCCACTGGCTGAGGTTAAGATCATGATGATGATCATGGATCTTAAAGAACATGATGAGATCATGGAATAGATGGTTCCAAGAGTGCATCATCTTCTTCCTGATCTCAACGAAGAACATAATTAAAGAAAGAAAATCAGAGATAGAAGAAAGAGTGAGTGAAATCATACCTTTGCTGTAGGCGGATGAAGAATTCTTCAAGTCTTTGTGAGAGATCACCATAGAATGCAAGGGAATGGATTAGATTAGGGTTCTAACTCGTTCCAGAGGCTTAGGAGGCAGATGAGGCGGAGTATTCCCGAGATTAGACTTAAATAGAAGAGATAGAATTCAAATTTCAAAAACAGAATCAATTGGTCGATTGGTCCAATCGACCAATGAGTCGACCAATCAAGACAACAACTTCAAAATGTGGATTTGAAGGCTCAGATCAAGTCCAAATATCAAGGGGTTTTGCACACACCTAGAGTGACATACCTAGGAGTTAGAAATGCCTTTGAATCAATACAGAGACCACACCAAGACCATCAACTAATCCAATCTTCATCAAGGTGCAGTTTCCACCATTGGAACACTGGCATCAACACTCATGGATTCCAATTCAGCCATCAAGTCTTCAACAGAAATGGCCCAAAGATGACTTCTTGCCTTACTTCAGGTCACTGGACCTACAAATAACAAAGTTTTCGAATTAGGGTCAGGGTTGGGTTTCACAAAAGGTATTTCCCAAATCTAGACTTCTTGATTGACTTGTAAAAGACAACCCCACTCAATTTAACCCCATATAGCCCTCCGAATCCCTGCCCGAAGTTGCTAAACTATTTCTGGATTTTTCTGCTGAACTGCCTTTGGTTAATGCCATCGACCAAGAGCATCGGCCAAAGTTTCTCAGACTTGAAGTTAATGATTCTTTGGAATATTCCCTACCCTATTTATGCTAGCCTCATGTTTTGAGCCCTATTCTAATCATTACCACACCTGAGAACGTGGAGAAGTTTCCCCAAAGCTCCTCCTTGACATTGGTGAAGAAGATTCCACCCAAATCATTGTCAATCATTGTTCTTTGTCTCCATCACCAACTACAAGGTATGATTCATCACTCTCACTATCTATTCTATTCTTTTATATTCCTTTTCTTGCTGTTGGAACCTTGGAGTTGATGTTGCAACCTTGCAACCATCACTCCAAGTGTTCAGTCTTGCTTAACCTATGATCCTCTCCCATGTCTATTGATGCTATGCTCTCATTTCAAGCCTTGCATATGTATTCCTTGATTTTTCTTCTTAACTTCATACATTGTTGTCCTAAACTGAGGTATATAGTGTGCTATGTCTATATGTAAAATCCAACCCTATCCTAACCCTAACCCTAACCCGGATCCATTGTTGTTTATAGGTCCGAAGACTCGAAGCGGTGGTATAAGAGACTTGTGGACCCTTTTGATTGATAATTTTGAGTCAAAGTCTGAGCCCATGGACATTGACAATGATACCCCTTACTTGAGTACATTGTCGGTGTTTAGTGAGAATTTGCGCATCGAAGAAGAGTGATTTAGTTGAAGTACCTAATGGACTCCCGTGCACAATCCGAAGGTATTTCCTGAAACTAGACTTCTTGATTGAATTGTAGAAGAAAACCCCACTCAATTTGACCCTGTATAGCCCTCCAATTCCCTGTCCGAAGTTACTGAACTAATTCTTGATTTTTTGTTGAAACCTGTTTTGGTTGATCCTCTTTGGTCGATGCCATTGACCAAGAGCATCAACCAAAGTTTCCCAGACTCGAAGTTAATGATTCTTTGGAATATTCCCTATTCTATTTATACTAGCCTCATGTTTTGAGCCCTATTCTAATCATTATTACTCTTGAGAACGTGGGGAGAGCTTCCCAAAGCACCTCCTAGGCATTGGTGAGGAAGATTCCACCCAAATCATTGTCAATCATTGTTCCTTGTCACCATAAAAAACTACAAGGTATGATTCATCACTCTCACTCTCTATTCTATTCTTTTCTATCCCTCTTCTTGCTGTTGAGAACTTGGAGATGGTGCTGCAGTTGCAACCATCACTCCAAGTGTTCACTCTTGGTTAACCTATGATTCTCTCCCTTGTCCATTGATGCTATGCTCTCATTTCAAGCCTTGCATATGCATTCCTTGATTTCCTTCTTAACTTCATGCTTTCTTGTCTAAAACTGAGGTATATAGTGTGCTATGTCTATGTTACCACTAGCATATGATCCTAATCAAATTCCTATAAGTTCCCTTATCTAATGCATGCCTTTCCAATGCAAATGCAATTGATTTCAATCCATGTTATGATTCTTGTCTATTGAACTTAGTAGCTCAATTTGGGGCTTTCTATTTGGACCATTAGATTATGTTAATTCCTTGATTTGTAGTGTTCTCATACTGTTCTTAAGCATCCCTCTAAGTTCCGGATCGATCCGAGCCCCGGAAGACACATTTCAGACCAAAATCCCCAAAACCCATTATGCAGCACCGAGACTATTTTGGTCGATCATCCATGGTCGATGCCACAACCAAGAACATCGACCAAACTTGTTGTCGACAACAACTTCAACTAGTTTTGACCCGTTCGACCTCCAATCTTCCCGATTTCTTCTCTAATCTCTTATTTATGTTCGTTTAGGGTCTTAACACTATTACTGGATCATTCCTTGGTAACTCTTGAATCGTCATCAACTCAACTTAAGGTAAGGATGGTTATCGCCATAAACACATAGGTTATGTACTTATGTTTTGATGCTTATAACTTAGTGAACATAGTCTCTTAATTGCTTTAGAATATCATAGGACTGTTATACATGTTTTAGAACAGTAGTAATGTGATTTCATATTCTCTTGTTATAATGATTTATTATTCTTGCTACTTGTATATATGATGGATCATTTCGATGTTATGAATTAACTTTTATCATGATGATGTATCTGATATGGAGAGTTTATGATCAGACCGGGTTCATACCTGGTCCGACCCTCGACCCCGGTCGAGAAGGAGAAAACCCAATCGCTCCCGAGCGAACCGGATCCAGAAGACGGCTTGCTGAAGAAGAAAGATTATTCTGCTGCAAGCGTGCCCTAATCTTACTTATGGATTAGGGTAATCACCCTGATGACAGCAGACTCAAACTGACGGCTGCGGATAATCATCATCAAAGGGATAACTATCGCATAACCTAACGGTTATCTCAAGAGTCCTCTACTAGCCCAAACTAGTAGAAGTCTATCGCTCAACGGATCTTATTGATAAGATCCAACGACTACCCGAAGAAGGCTCAAGTGCATCCAACGAAGGAGATTCGAAGGTACACTCTATATAAACCTCATTACCATACAAGGTGAGGGACGGATCAATCGATCAAGGAGAATACTATCTGAGACTCAGGTTCAGATACATACTGATAGACCTCAACTATCAGCGTCTTGCTATCTAGATCACCTTTCCCGTTTCTTCATTCATTAGCTCTGTGCTTCTAGCAGAGCCGTTTGTGATTAAGTTCATCAACTGACTTAGCCTTCGGAGGTGGACTCCCGACCCCAGCAGTCGGGCCACATCTGAGGCTTTTGTTTTGCAGGACACTACTTGGAGATCCAAGGGCTGAGCAGATTTTGGATGCATCATTTGGCGCCGTCTGTGGGAAAGACTTGAAAAAGCCATGGTGACTAGATCAGCAGCCGCAGCAGCCGCTGCACAACGCAATTCCGGTGTTCAGATACCTGGGGGTGAATAATCCAGATATTCCCCAGGAAAGCCAAAATCCTATCGAAGTGGATAAGGGCCAGGGAGGACGTAATCCTCCTGATACAATCCAAGATCAATTGGATCAGGTAAAGATTCAACTCTTGGAGGTGAGCCAAGCACTCCGCTTGCTCACCAGACGAGTGGTTTTACCACAAGAACCTGATCAACACGATTCGGGGAGACGTGCATTGCCACGTGACCAAAGAATGGCTGAAGACCGGAATGTCGATCAGAATTTCCGTGAAGGAGACCGAGGACTTCGGAGGATTGATGATCAACCAAGGTGAGGCGATCGGTTCGATAGACCGCAAGAGAGTACAACCGATTCAAATACAAGGTTGGATTCTGGGGTAAGAACTCATTCACCCACTGTCAGAAGAACCGTTCGTGATGATCGAGCGATTCGTGACGAGAGAAACGTTCGTGAAGGACGGGCTATTCGTGATGATCGAGTAGCACGTGATGATCGTGTTAATCGGGGTCGTGATCGTATTGCTGAAGATCACCCGACCCAGATTGGTCAAGAATTGGCCAACATCAATGAGAAGTTAGGGCAATTGGCTAAGGGAAGAATAACTGAGGATATTTACTCAGTCATTCGGAAGACTCCTTTTGCTGAGCCAATCGTGGGATATCGGTTTCCCCATAACTTCCGTTTGCCTACCTTCTCAACATTCGATGGCTCCGGAGATCCAACAGCTCACATTGGCTATTACCAACAGACCATGGCAATTTCAGTAATTCGATGAAATTTTATGCGGGGTTTTCGGATCATCTCTAACTGGAGCGGCACAAAAGTGGTTTTCTAACCTCCCTCGGGAAGGATCGTAGAACTTTGACGAATTGGCACGCCAATTCATAGGGCGATTCCAGAGTGGGATACAGGTCAAGAAAACGGAAGAAACCTTGTTTACTGTCAAACAGGGAAAGAGCGAATCGATCAGAGAGTTTCTGAAAAGATTCAACAAAGTGACGATGGAGATAGAAAACTTGGATGAACAGGTGGCTTAACCGCTCTATTCACAGGACTCACAAATCGGACACTATTGGAGTTATTACTACACGATATACCCACGACTTATGCTGAGTTGGTACAGAGATGCCGAAAAGGGCTGAAGTCATGGAGATTCTAGATGCGCGCCAAGGAGATAATAAAGTCTCCAATAAGGAACATAAGGCTCTGAGCGAGCGAAGCGAAGCCAAAGAAGAATGTTCGTGATCGGGTTGGAAGATCCCAACCTTGGCGCCAAAGATCCCCCGGCAGAAGTGAGTACACTCCATTGAATGCTCCTCGGGCCGATATTCTGAATATCCTCAAAAGAAAAAATATTTTGAAGTGGCCGCCTAAAATTCTTTTGAAACCCGGAGAGCAGCAGGATCGGGAAAAGTATTGCCGATTCCACAAGGACTATGGTCATTACACTAATGACCGTCGTCATCTCGAAGGCGGATATTGAGAGATTAATATCTCAAGGACATCTGTCCGCTTTGTTAGCGTAAGAAGGGAGGAGCCACGCGGGCCACATGCGGCTGCCCCTAAAAGGAATCGTTCGGTTAGTTCGAACGATCAAGGGAGGCCCCAAAGTCCAAAAAAGGCAAGGAGGTGATTGAAGCTGCTACTCGGTCACCGATCCTTACCATCTTCGGGGTCCAGAGCCTCGAATCATTCCGGAGTTTAAAAATCAAATCCAAATTTGTTGGAGCCGGAGAGGCGCAGAAGCGGAAGAAGCTGAATGGTGAAGATTCTATCACCTTTAGCGAAGAAGACGAGAGAGATGTTTGTTTACCTCATGATGATGCTATAGTCATCAAGGTAGAGATTGCACGGCGGGAAGTGCATAGAGTATTGATTGATACAGTGGTCTGCAGCTGACCTAATTTCTTACGAAGTGTATCAAAAATTGAAGGTGGATCAAGATTTGATGAAACCTTCATCAACACACCTATATGGCTTTGCAGGGTCATCTGCAGTGGCGGAAGGATCAGTTCAGTTGGATCTTTCCATTGGAAGTTTTCCCAAAGAAACAACTGTCCGAATCAACTTTCTGGTGGTTCGAGAACTACCAGCCTATAATATGATTCCTGGGCGACCATCTTTATCCAAGATAGGTGCTATTGTTTCGACAAAGCACCCGAAGATAAAATTCCCGACTCGATATGGGAATCGGTCAAGTCTCCTCCGACCAGAAGATCTCTCGGCAGTGTTATGTTGCCTATTTAAAAGACAAGGAGGGTCCGAAGAAGGTTACTGCCCTCCACATAGAAGTTCGAGATGATCGGGAAGAGACAGAGATGCAAAGGCCCGAACCAGTGAAGAAACTAGAGCAAATCCAGCTGTGTACCGAGGATGCACAAAAGATTACTTATGTCGGGTCTGAACAGCTGGAAGAGTTTAAAGATGAATTGAAGTTATTTCTTCAATAGAATAAAGATGTATTCGCGTGGTCTGCACGAGGACATGCCTGGGATCGATCCGACCATTGCAGAGCACAAACTCGGATAGACCCTAAGGCGAAACCAAGGATACGAAAAAGAAGAAATTTCTCTATTGAAAAGTATGAAGCCGTTCGGAATAAAGTTGAAAAACTTAAGAAATCTGGTTTCATAGAACCAATCGAGTGCCCAACTTGGTTGGCCAACGTGGTGATGGTGAAAAAGGCGAATGGGAAGTGGAGGATGTGTACAGACTACACGGATCTAAACAAAGCTTGCCCAAAAGATTGTTACCCGTTGCCTCGGATTGACCTCTTGATAGATGCTATCATAGGGTATGAAACTTTAAGTTTCATGGATGCCTACTCGGGGTATAATCAGATCCTTATGAATAAGGAAGATGAGAAATGTACGGCTTTTATGACTGATTGTGAAAGCTATTACTACAAGGTCATGCCTTTTGGCCTGAAGAATGCAGGAGCAACATATCAGAGGGCCGTCAACAAGATTTTCAAAGAGCTGATAGGAAAGAACGTTGAAGCATATGTTGACGACATGTCGGTGAAAAGCTTTACAAAAGCAAATCACATTGCAGATTTGATCGAGGTTTTCAAGATCGAGGAAACATCAAATGAAGTTGAACCCCGAAAAATGTGCCTTTGGAGTCTCCTCGGGTAAATTCTTGGGTTTCATGGTATCACAGAGGGGAATTGAGACAAATCCTGCCAAAATACAAGCTCTGATTGATATGGAGGCTCCCAAAACCGTTCGGGATGTACAATGTTTGACAGGGAGAGTTGCTGCCTTAAATCGATTTATCTCCAAGTTTGGAGAAAAATGTTTGCCTTTCTTCAAGACACTTAAAGACCTGAAGGGCAGTAAGGAAGCAAAGTGGACTGAAGAGTGCCAGAAAGCTTTTGAGGAATTAAAAGATGCACTTGGACAACCACCGATGCTGTCCAGGCCAGAGAAGGGGGAAATATTATAGCTATATCTAGCGACATCCTTTTCCGCGGTTAGTGTAGTACTTGTTCGGGAGAAAGATAAGAAACAGTGGCCGATTTACTATGTAAGCCACGTGTTGCTGGATGCGGAGACGAGATATTCGCAGATTGAGAAGCAGGCTCTGGCTCTCATGATGGCCGCCAGGAAGCTAAGGCCATATTTTTAGGCTCATCCAATTGAGGTATTTACAACTTTTCCTCTTAGTAAAGTTCTTAACAAACCTGATTTGTCTGGAAGGATGGTATCCTGGTCGGTTGAGCTGAGTGAGTTCCAAGTGAGCTTTAAGCCCAGGACTGCAATTAAGGCTCAAGCATTAGCCGACTTTGTAGTAGAAACTACGCACCAAAGGGAACCCACCATTGAAGATCCCATTATACCAACCACTTGGGAGGTATATGTCGATGGTTCGAGTAATAAAGATGGAGCAGGCGCTGGAATTCTATTAAAATGTCCGGCAGGATTCATTATTCGATATGCTTTGAGATTCGCATTTGATGCGAGTAATAACGAAGATCCAACTATAAGGCATCGGATGAAAATTCGTGTGGGTCCTTCAACACTTCAACACTTATGGAAAATCTTTCAAACTTTCTTAAGTCGGGGCATCGGATGAAAATCCGAGTGAGTTCCTTTTGCAAGGCGTCGGTTTAATACCCGAGTAAGTTCCTTCGAGACTTATTGAATTTTTGAATTATCCTTAAGTATAAGGCATCGGTTTAAAACCCAAGTGAGTTCCTTCTCAGACTTATTGTATTTCTCCGGAAATCCTTAAGTATAGGGCATCGGTTTAAAACCCGAGTGAGTTCCTTTTCAGACTTATTGTATTTCTCCGGAAATCCTTAAGTATAAGGCATCGGTTTAAAACCCGAGTGAGTTCCTTCTCAGACTTATTGTATTTCTCCGGAAATCCTTAAGTGTAGGCATTGTTTCCGGACATAACTAAGACCTAATACAACGACGATTCAAGTGGCTAGCAAAGTTCAAGATAAAGTAATTTCTTATTTCTTCAGAGGATCCAAAGAGGCCAGTATCAAAACAATTACAAGAGCTGGATACAATCTCTGATCAAAGAAGAAGGTCATTACAGGTGACTGTTAACAAGTTATACAAGATCGATGCGACTTTGCTAGAACAAACATTTGAGTCAACCATTGAGAGGAGTCAAGGAAAAGAAGAGAAGGAATGAGGATTACAAAAAATATTCCAATATTCAGAAAATCCTCTGCAATTTCATACTCTTTGCCCACCTTGTCCAGAGAAGAATGGTCCTCGACCAAACTCGCATTCGGCACAAGCTCGTCATAATTGACTTCTTCCAGCCGGAGAATAAACAGGAGAATCTTCCAGATATTGCATAATATCTGGACCGGAAGGTGGAGGATCAATCTTATCCTTGGTCCAATCGGGAGGAGGAATACCCGTGTTGGTAAATACTTCATGATGGCAAACAAGACCGTAGGGAGTCGTATCAAAATGAGGATCTTTCCTTAGTATTGATTCCCATACTTCGTTCTCACCATCCCGGTACGCCCGCAAGTTGTAAGCATTCAACATATCAACAAAAGGCTTATTGTGTAAATACTTGAAGACACAAAGCTCTGCGAACATCGCTTGGAAGGGATTCGGGCAAAGGAACGACGGCTTGCCTTTCGGGTAATGTTTCAAATCCTTTAGCTCCCGACTTTCCAACTGTCCGTTCCAGTCCGGATCTTCTCCCCGGCATCATCCAAATCCGACCGAAGACGACCAATCATCGAATTCTTTTCTCCCCGCCACCTCCCAAGCTAGATTCCGAAGGCGAGCAATCTCAACATCTTTAGCTTCAGAGATTCCCCGAAGCCTAGAAACTTCATTGCTCAACCTACCGAGTCTAGTAACCGCTTCCACTTGGTTGTGGAAGTTACCAAAGAAGACTCCCGCAAATAACTTTCGAGTTAGCGAGGAGCAGAAAGGTAATTTTTCAAAATCAGAGGATAATGAAGAAAGACTTACATCACCAAAGGACTTCGTAAAGACTTCATCCGGAAGTTTGGAAAGAACTGCGCTCTCGAAGTCATTCGAGCAGCAAGACACCATTCCAACGCTTTGTCAAACTCGTTTGACACTAATTCAAAGCGAAGGATGAGAAGGATGAGAGAAGGATGAGCTACATCAAGAGAAGGATGAGCTGCATCACTTGTCACCCGACGGCGCTTCCTGGTGGCAAAATCCTCCAACTCGAAGGAGAGGAGGAGGATGCCAAACAAGCACTAGAGTTAGAAATAGGAGCAGCACTGCTGGGGCCACACCTTCATCGACGCCAACATAGTTGCCTCGTATGCCCGAAGAGTCTCCTTCGGGGGTGCACCGACAGGCTCACCAACAAAGCTCACCAGCAGGATTGCCGCCGGGACCATCGGCAACGGAGTGATCAAGATCTTCCCGGGAAAGACGAGCGGTCACTTCGGGCAAAGGAGGCGCAGTGGACGGCATCAACAGAAGCTGCAGGAATCGACTAGAAGATTCACCGCCGAAGTCGCCTTACGCTTGGAGGATTCACTAGCTGAAACCACCGCACTGGCCCCAATCACCACCGACGGAACGCTATTCTTACGAGATTTTGCTCTAATAAAGTCTGGGTTGATCTTGGGAGCCACTATACAAAAAACAAAAAACAAACAGCCGTATCGTACGTAAATAAACGACAAGAACAATGGGGAAACCCTAGTTTTCTAAAGCATCCGACGGACCAGAAACTAAACCCCAAGTATAACTACCGTGCAGCTTTACTTTGGGGAGAAGAGGGGAAGGAGATGAGAAATCTAAAACTCACTTGTTCAGAAATGGATAGAGCTGTCGTCGAAGTACGAGGAATACAGAGGCAGGCCGAAGGACGAAAGGTTGCTTTGGCACTTTAGCAAATCTATCTTGCAGAAGTCAGGATAGATGGAGGGTACCCACGAAGGCTTTAAATAGCCTCGTGTATAAGACGACGGTTGAAGGCTAAGGACAACCGATGACCCAGATCGAAACGACGCTTCGAAATCCGTAAAAAGCAAGATCAACGGTCGAAGGGATGCCACATGGGAACATGTGGAAGCGAGCACCTGGTGCAGAGAAACCTCCAATCGTCGCACTGCCATTAAAATAATGGAGGTATTTTCCGATTCATTGGAAACAATGAATGGTACACAAAAGCAGAAAACGTTTGAACTTCGCAGAAGGGAAACGTGCGGACTTTGCAATAAATGAAGTAGTGGGGAAGATTAACGCATCTTCCCGAAACACATCTTCACAATATTTCTACAAGATCATTATTCGGCGAGGAATGAAGAGTTAAGTGATAAGTTTTATCATTAATACTTTGATATTCAAGGCAATACTTCGGCAAGAGATGGGGAAATTTTGAGGCCAACATGAGTAAAGAAATGTCTATTCATTAAAATGAGGGTACATCTTTACAAAGGAACAACACCCTAAGCCTTTTCTTCATTGTTGCCCGAGGGACCCCGGTCGGGATGACTTTTCTCAGATCCCGAGAAGAGCCTTCCTCAAGAATGTCATCGGCTGAATCCTCTACAACAACAACTTGAGACTCGGCTTGTGATTTCTCCTCTGGAAGTGCCGGCTCGTCATCTAGATATGCCTCATATTGAGGGTCAGCTGGAAAAGGATCATCTACTCCCTGGGCCCGGCCTGGGAGATCCATACCAACTTTCCCGAAGACCTCTCGGGTGGCATACCTCACGAAAAGGAGCAAGTGTCGAAGTCGTGGATCGTTCCAAGGATCTGCTCCCAAACGTCGTTCTGCCCCATGCGATAAGCCTGAATGTTGTAGAAACCTAGCAATTCGGAGAAGGGTACGCTGTCCAGGTATTTCCGGATGCACTCCTTCCGAAGATTTGGCTTGATATGCTCAGGCTTGCTAGGGATTGCCAACTTCAGATGTTCTTCGAGATCCCTACTCTTAATTTCAAGGCGGTCACCAAACAACGTGGCAGCCGCCTTTTTGCTTCCCGGCCTCGCGCTCGGCAGCAGAGACACGAATTCTCGAAGCTTCAAGGGCTTCCTTGAGGGAGGTCACTTCTTCCTCATGCTTTTTCTGCAGCTCTACAAAGAGCTGCAGTCACTGGTCTATTTCCGAATTGGCCTTGGCCAATTTCTCTTCACAAGTTTGCAGCAAGGAGCTGGTGCGACCAACACGGCTCAATGCTTCCATGTGTTGATAAAAGCTCAACACGGCATTCCTGGGAAGATGGAAGACATCAGAAGAAGTCATAAGAAATTATGAAAACATAAATAAGCAAGAAGACCGTTACCTTGTAGATTGACTCACAAGGGAGGTGTCATCCAGGGCTTCAAACTCCTGGCGATCAGAAGGAGCAAGACCGAGAGAGCTCCACTCGCAGCTTTCTCAGATCCCGAGTGACCCCGTCGGTCATCTTCAGTGGTCCACCGGGGGAGGAAGACTTCCTCACCATCCGTCGAAGCTTTGGATTTTTTGTTGGAGGGAGCATCAATTGTGTCATGCCTCCTCTTGGTTCGGACGGAGGAGGAGGCGGTGGCCCTCTCCACCATTGGTTTCTTCCCTTTACCCGAAACATCAGCTACATGCCTGATATTCCGGATACCCCTGTAAGAGGGATCGGGAGAGGGAAGAGAAGCCTCTTGATCTGCAGTCAAGACCCTGGGCGATCGTTGCTCGGCTGTCACAACGGCTTTAGCGGCCTTTACCCGCAGGCTTTCGTGGTTCGTTCGGGAGGCACTTGCAAAGAAGAAGGACAAGAATCGGAATTCAAGACATTTCACTTCAGTCAAATCAAAGGATGATGGTTAGAAGCTCACAATGAGCCAAGCCCCAGTACTGTAGGATGGAGTTATACTCCATTTCATATCCATGTATCTCTTGATACCACGGAATGGATTTGATCTTCAAGATGGCCGCCTCGTCTTCTTTGGATAAGGGAAGGCCCCGGTTACTTTCGGACGAAGAAGTAAACCTCCTCCAGGTGGTCGGGAAGTTAAGATCCGATGGAGGCGCTCGACGTAAAAAAATATCGTTCGCGCCATCTTTTGTGGTTAGAAGGGCAAGTTCCTTTGGCGAGGATGCTGCCCCTCCAATCAAGTTCAGCCCTATTGCGTTTGGAAAGAAAGACCCATCCGGGAGGATGGGAGATAGAAAGAACATGAAAATGTACAAAAAGAGAAAGAGATGGCGTGATGCCAAGCTCAAAACACAAACCCAAGAAGCCGACGATGAGACGCCAGCTATTGGGGAGGAGCATTCCGGGACAAATGTTCCAGTGATTCAAAACTGCGGAAAATAAAGGATTAAAAAAGGGAAAGCGAAACTTGCTTTCCAATGTATCTATGTACAGAGAAAATTCACCCGAAAGGGATGAATCAACCCTCTCATCAGGGTGGGGAGCCCTAACCTGATATGAGGAAGGAAGGTCAAAATCTTGAACAGCGGAAAGAAGAGTTTCTCCATTATAAATGGAGGGAACAGAGCTAGGCCCACCATTGGACCCGGAGGTTTGAGGTTGCCTAGAGGAATCGACGATCTTGGAAGATCTAGACTCGACAAGAACAGGAGAAGTTTCGGTTTTTCTTTCAAAACCTTTTTGAGAAACTTCAGCGAACTCCTGCCAGAGGACGGTTAGGGTTTTGTTATCACTATCCGACTGTTCGGGAGCAGGAGAAGCAAAAGCATCACTGCTATCACCAACTTGGGGTACTAAAGAAGCCCCCGTCGTCCGCCATTACTCGTTTCAAGAAACTACAAAAAGAAAAGATCAAGAAACTTACCGATTCAAGGAGACGGAAGCTTGAGAGCAGAAGGCGTGAAGCAGACAACAAAGGTTCAAATTCCAGACAGGAAGAATGAAACCTACGAAGACAACGAACCGCTTTTAAAACTCCCGCACGAGTGTTCGGGAATCTGAACGATTGAGATTAATTCAAAATCAACGATCAAGATTGAAAGACGTTTTGAAAGTTTGAACTCACGAATCCGAAATAGGCGTTCGGAAACCGTCGCTTGGATGACGTGAGCCACGACAGATCAACTGCAACGGAGACATGTGGCCTTACACTCACAACGCTCGAGTCGCTCGAGGAAAAGTGACCACCGCATTAAATGTGATATGACATTTAATGAAGCACGCAGAGATCATCACTTGACGACGAACCCAGTTAAAAACCAAGCCCTCGGGATCGACCGAACGCTTGGTCTGGGGGGCTCGTGATATGGAGAGTTTATGATCAGACCGGGTTCATACCTGGTCCGACCCTCGACCCCGGTCGAGAAGGAGAAAACCGAATCGCTCCCGAGCGAACCGGATCCAGAAGACGGCTTGCTGAAGAAGAAAGATTATTCTGTTGCAAGCGTGCCCTAATCTTACTTATGGATTAGGGTAATCACCCTGATGACAGCAGACTCAAACTGACGGCTGCGGATAATCATCATCAAAGGGATAACTATCGCATAACCTAACGGTTATATCAGGAGTCCTCTACTAGCCCAAACTAGTAGAAGTCTATCGCTCAATGGATCTTATTGATAAGATCCAACGACTACCCGAAGAAGGCTCGAGTGCATCCAACGAAGGAGATTCGAAGGTACACTCTATATAAACCTCACTACCATACAAGGTGAGGGACGGATCAATCGATCAAGGAGAATACTATCTGAGACTCAGGTTCAGATACATACTGATAGACCTCAACTATCAGCGTCCTGCTATCTAGATCACCTTTCCCGTTTCTTCATTCATTAGCTCTGTGCTTCTAGCAGAGCCGTTTGTGATTAAGTTCATCAACTGACTTAGCCTTCAGAGGTGGACTCCCAACCCCAGCGGTCGGGCCACATCTGACGCTTTTGTTTTGCAGGACACTACGTGGAGATCCAAGGGCTGAGCAGATTTTGGACGCATCAGTATCAAATGAATGCAATATGATGGACTTGAGTATGTGATTGCCTAGGTATAACTTGGGATTGGAGAGTGTCCTATTGACGCTTTTGTCCTTGGGTATCGGAGGGAATAGTATGGGATGTTCTCCAAAGGTGCCTATCGACACTTTCCCGGGTTATTGGATGACATACATAGGATTGTCTAGTTGTGTGGCTAGGATGTCCTTGTCGTGTCAGACCCGAATCGGAAGGGCATTGAGACTGAACGACCCGTGGTAGTGTATGGTTTGATGGGCACTCAAGACTGGTAACCAACCCGGGGGAGGACATAAACCATGCTACGGATACTTGAAAGGGGCCATTTATTGGTAGGGTTGCAAATAGCTAGACTTGGGCTCACGGGCGCTCAAAGATCGGTGAGTCATATCCGTGAGAGGATGTGAGAGCTTCCCATCTACTAATTGTGGATGACTAATAGGGTTGATGAGTCCGGTGGGTAATATCCGGGACTCTAGTGTGAAGGATACCGAAAAGGATCGCATAGGGCGAGGATTGGACGTATCTGGATTTGACTTGATACGACTAAGTAGATGACTTGCATTGGGCTAGGCTTTACCTTGACATGCGCCAATACTTAGACCAAATGGTGATGTGAGAGAACGGTGACCGAAACCCCAACCATGGATTTGTCCGAGAGGGATGCAGGTTTCACATCCCCCTAGCAGATACCCTAACTGGCATACCCGGGAGTGTGATCCACAGCCCTGAAGAACAAGTATCGAGGAAATCATCCTCCCACATATACAATAACATAATCATAAACAGGAAATAATCAAGGTTTAAATATTATAAACAAAAGATTTAAAGTCAAGAAATGAATAATCAATATAATCAGAGTGCGCAAAATGATACCAGATATTTGAAGATATCAAAAGAAGTAGAGTGAGGCAGAAACTCACTCCACAAATATAGCAGAACGTAGTATGAGGAATTACAACGAAATCAAAGGAAATATTAAAGATAAACTAAACTTAAGAGTCTTCTATCCTATAGATGACATCTTCAAAATAGTGGACTTCATCAATCCAACTGAGATGTTCCAATTCCACGTTGCCTCTAATCGTAGTACGAAAAGTGATCGCCTGAGGGATCATCAGAGTAATCTTGATTGTCGCCAACATGTTGCGTGTAGTACGCTTCATCGGCTTGCGCTTCATTGTACTGTTCTTCATAGTAGTCAGTTCATGTAGAATAGTCTACAAGAGATGTACAAAAAGGAATGAGTTTCGAAGAAACTCAGTAAGGTAGTTAATCCATAACAACATAAATAACATGTGGCAGAACATAACAAGATGCAATGCAATATGAAACAGATAATGTATTATGCATCTAAACTCTATGTATGCTGGTCTCTATGGGCAGACATTCTTTAAGTCATAGCACCATACTTCTTTGGGTAGGTCACGCGTACGGCTCCTGTTGGTAGTGGGTCCGGCATCCCTCGGGACAATCCATGGCTGGGGGTTAAGTCACCTCTCTCTCACATCACCATTTGGTCTAAGTACTGGCGCATGTCAGGGTAAAGCCTAGCCAAATGCAAGTCATCTACTCAGGTCCAGATACTTCCATTCCTCGCCCCGACCTATCCTTTCTGGTATCCTTTCCACTAGAGTCCTAATAGTCCTGGACTACGGACTCATCAACCCTATTGGTTATCCACATATGGTAAATGGAAAGCTCTCATGTCCTCTCACGGGTTGGTTACCAGTCTTAAGCGCCCATGAGCCCAAGTCTAGCCATATGCAACCCTCCAATAAATGGCCCCCACAATATGATTCCTGTCCTCTCACGGGTTGGTTACCGGTCTTAAGCGCCCGTGAATCACACTGCTACCACGGGTCGTTCGGTCTCAATACCCTTCCGATTTGGGTCTAATATAACAGGGACATCCTAGCCAAACACTGCTAGACAACCCTAGGTATGACAACCAATGATTCGGGAAAGCGTCGATGGGCATCTTCGGAGAACATCCCATACTATTCCCTCCGATGTCCAAGGATAGAAGTGTCAAAAGGACACTTCCCAATCTCAAACCATACCTAGTCAAACACATTCTTAGATCAGTCATGACATACACAACCAACAATTCATCTTATAAAAGAGAATGTAAAAGCATAAGCTAATGGTTAAACAATATAGAAATAAGCAATTCATATAAGCTTAAACAATAGAAAGAAAACATAAGTGAAATGCTACTGCAGTTACAGTAGTACATCAAAAGTATAAAATATAAGAACAGTAAATAAACTCATAGTTTCATAAGGTAGAAACCAGAGAGTATGCGATCTATGTAATTAAGGAATAACTATCCTTACCTTATAACTCGCAAATGAATCTTAGGGAATCAAGTAAGACCTTGACTAAACCTGAGAAGAAAGTCTTAAACAAGTGTATCCAACATGTTAGGAAAGATACCTAGAAGGAAAGATATCAAAACAATCAAAACAGACCAAGAATGAGGTTGCTGTACTCATTGGTCGATTGGATTGGTCTATTGCCCTAGTCGACCAATGAGTCGACCAATCGAGACAATGGCCTTTAAGAATTAGAATTTTTTGAATATGAAACCGAATTTGTTGGTTCAAAAGGGTACAAAATTAGGGGGAAACTACAATGGCAGCATACTAGTATATAGAGGACATCAAACCACTAATTGAATCATTTTTCTAGGTTACAAACTAGGAACCAAAAGTTTACCCTAATTAGGTTAATCATGGATCATGAAGAAAACATGGTATGATCAAGGATAAAGAACTAGAGGATGATAGGTTACAAATCTTGTAAAGAAAACACATTGATTGGATATTAACATGATCAATGTCACATCCTCCCAGCCGGTACCCTAACTGGCATACCCGAGAGTGTGATCCACAGCCCTAAAGATCAAGTTTAGGAACGATCATATCCATTTCGCACAATAACATAATCAAAAGCAAAACAAATCATAATGTTCAAGTAATTTATAATAAAAGTCAAGAAAGGATCTCAAAAGGATCACTATAGAATATCAGAGTGCGGAATAACAAGATACCAAATCAAAAGACAACTGTAGAGTATAGCGGAGATATACCCTACAAACACATGCGGAAGGTAGATCGAAATCTAAATAAAGCTCTAGGCTAATACAAGTAAGGTAAAAGATAAGTCTAGAAGTATGTAGAGAAAACTATTCCACATCTTCAGTCAGCTCTTCTTCTCCTTCAGTCTTCATCTTCTTCACCTTGCGCTTCCTTATATGGACCGTCAAAGAAATCCGAACCTGTAGAGAAGTCTAACAACAGATTGTACAAAAAAGGAATGAGTTTCGAAAGAAACTCAGTAAGGCAAGTTAATCCATAACAACATAAATAACATGGAAGCAAACCATAACAAGATGCAATGCAATATGAAACAAGTAATGTATGTATGCATCTAACTCTATGTATGCTGGTCTCTATGGCAGACATGCTTTAAGTCATACCACCGTACTTCTTTGGGAAGGTCCGCTCACACCCTCAACCATTTAACAAATCTTGGGTTCCCTCAACCATTTAAGATATCTTGGGCAGCCGGTTGGTAATGGGTCCTGCATCCCTCTTGGACAAACCATGGTAGGGGGTTAAGTCAACACACTCTCTCACAACCATTTGGCATAAGTACCGGTGCATGTTTGGGAAAAGCCTAGCCCAATGCAAGTCATCTAGTCAGTTACATCAAGTCAGGTCCAGATACTTCCATTCCTCCCCTCTCGGGATCCTTTCCGGTATTATTTCCACTAGAGTCACGGATATTACTCACTGAACTCATCAACCCTATTGGTTATCAACATATGGTAAACGGGAAGCTCTCATGTCCTCTCACGGATATAACTCACCGGTCTCAAGCGCCCATGAGCCCAAGTCTAACCATATGCAACCCTCCAATAAATGGCCCCCACAATGTGATTCCCGTCCTCTCACGGATATAACTCACTGGTCTTGAGCGCCCGTGAATCCCCATTGCTGCCACGGGTCGTTCGGTCTCAATACCCTTCCGAATCGGGTCTGATATAACAGGGGTACAACCTAACCAAACACTACTAGACAGCCCTAGTATGTCATCCATTGATTCGGGAAAGCGTCGATGGGCATCTTCGGAGAACATCCCATACTATTCCCTCCGATGTCCAAGGACAAAAGCGTCAACAGGACACTTCCCAATCCCACACCAAACTTAAACAAATACATTCAGATCAGTCATGACATACACAGTCAACACTTCATCATATAAAAGAGAATATAAAATCATGATCTAATCATTAAACAATATAGTAATAAGCAATTCATATAACATGAATAATGAAAAAGATGATATAAACAAGTGCTACTGTTCTCACAGTAGGAGATCATAATTAAAGTACAACAACAGTAGGTAATCTCAGAGTTTCACAAAGAAGAAACCAGAGAACAAGTAATCTATGTAGTTAAGGAAATAACTGTCCTTACCTTGATTATTGCCAAAGATAATCCAAAGATCAAAGAGAGAGGCTCCAAACTTAGCAAATAAACCCCTAACAAGCATAGAACCAACATTAGGAAAGATGCCTAAAAGATCAGAGAGCAAACGAATCAAACTGAGCGAAAATTGAAGCTACTGCCTTCATTGGTCGAGTGCCTTGGTCTCATCGACCCAGTCGACCAATCGAGTCAGTACGAAAATTGCAGAAACTGATTTGGTCATAACTTCTTCATTTGAAGTTGGATTGATCCGAAATTTGAAGGGGAACTTCCTAGGATGTATTAGAATCATATGGGAAGATAAAATCATTAAGTCATGGTCAAAATATGGGTTCTTGATTTAACCCAAGAAATTAGGGTTTCAATCTTATGGTTCCCATAATAAGGTTATGATCATGGAAAGAGAGGGAATGATTGTTATCAAGAAAAAAACAAGAAATCATAGGAAATCTAGTCTAGGTTAATAAAAACATTGCCCATGAGGTTGATGACCAAGTACAACCTAACCCTAATGAAGACATGGGGGAGATCTTAGTCCGAAAATCAATCTCAAAAGGTCTATTACAAACGGGTTAGGGTTTCATCATACATAACCGATGGCTCTCATGGAAAGGCTAGGGGTAATCAAGATTCACCCTAGGGAAAGAGAAACAAAGAATACACAATCAGAAAACGTGTTGGGAAGTTTCCAACAGATAAAAGAACATTAGGGTCTCAGATATGGTTACCTCTCATAAGAGTTGGTTACTTCCCATGAGAGTTACCCATAATTGACTCTCACAAAAACAACCCAAGATAGATAAAGGAACATCTCATTAGTATTTCAAAATGAAGAATGGAATTAGGAAGGGTCTACCAATGAGAGAAAATAAGGTTCTCAATTAAAGTGAAAGGAAACAAATTCTAATCATACGATTAGGGATTTACTAACAAGGATCCGTATATCCCGCGGAAAGACTAGAGAGAATAAAGATTCACCCTAGGGCAAAGAATTTACAATCAAGAAAGTTTTTGGGGAGGGTCCAATGAATTAACAGAAATAAAAGGTTTCCCAAATTGGTTAACCTCTCATGAGGGTTACCCAAGAATTTCCCCTCAAAATCTCTCCCTTTTGGCTAGGGTTGAGATCATGACGATGATCATAGATCTCAAAGGATGGAATGAGATCATGGAATAGATGGTTGCAAGATTGCAGCATCTTCTTCCTGATCTCAATCAAGAACAAGAACGAAGAAAGAATAATTTAGAAATCCTAATTAGGTTAAACATGGATCATGAAGAAAATATAGTATGATCAAGGATAATGAATTAAAGATCTAATAAGGGAAACACATTGATTGGAGGTTAACAAGATCAAACTAAGGGTTCTTGGTTTGATCCAAGAAGTTAGGGTTTCACCTTTTTTGGCTCCCATGAAAAAGGTTGAGAGCACCGGATGAAGGGAAGTAATTGCTAGCCAATAAAACAAGAAAATATAGATGATCAAGGATAAGGAATTTAGATGATGATAGGTTACAATTTAGTAAAGAAAACACATTGATTGGCTATTAACAGAGTCAATAACATATATCCAAGAAGTTGGGTTTCACCCTTTTTGGCTCGCAGGATGAGATCACAGAATGTAAGGGAATTAATGATTGGCCAATTAAAACAAGAAAATCATAGAAGGTCAAATTTAGATTAACATAAATATGACCCATGAGGTTTCCCTCACATGGGAGGTTACAAAAGGTTCTCCGCATGACCACACAAGGTTAGGGTTTCAAGAATTCAACCGGTTAGGGTTAAGATCATGATGATGATCATGGATCTTAAAGAACATGATGAGATCATGGAATAGATGGTTGCAAGAGTGCATCATCTTCTTCCTGATCTTAACTAAGAACAAAATTAAAGAGAGAAAATCAGAGATAGAAGAAAGAGTGAGTATACACATACCTTTGCTGCAGGAGGATGAGGATTTCTTCAAGTCTTGTGAGAGATCACCAAGGAATGCAAGGGAATTGATTAGATTAGGGTTCTAACTCATTCCAGAGGCTTAGGAGGCATAGGAGGCGAAGTAATCCCGAGATTTGGACTTAAATAGAGGAGACAGGACCAAATTGGTAAATTCAGAACCAATTGGTCGATTGGATTGGTCTACTGGTCCAGTCGACCAATGAGTCGACCAATCAGGACAGCAAGGTTCAAACAGGGATTCGGAGGGCTATACAGGGTCAAATTGAGTGAGGTTTTCTTTACGAGTCAATTAAGAAGTCTAGTTTTCAGAAATACCTTCAGATCAAGCATGGGAGTTCATTAGGTCCACCAACTAAGCTCACCTTCTTCGATGCGCAAGCAGGATTTGCCATACATAGTTCAACAACTTCAGACAGGGATTTGGAAGGTTATATGGGGTCAAATTGAGTGTGGTTTTCTCCTACATGTCCACCAAGAAGTCTAGTTTTGGGAAATATATTCAGATTGGGCACAGGAGTTCATTAGGTATTTCAACTAATTCACCCCTCTTCGGTGCGCATATTTAAAACTAACACTGACAATGCTCTCAAGTGAGGGGCATCATCATCAATGTCCATGGGCTTAGGTTCTGACACCAAATCATCAACCAAAAGGGTCTACAAGTATCAAGCTAAGATCAAATCAAGGTCCAACTTTAAGGTGTAACATTTAAACTAACCCTTCTTTACCCAAAACCGATAGGGTGTCTTGGCTAGGTTTGGGCTGGATTTCACAATCAAAATATGGGTTCTTGATTTGTCTCAAGAAACTAGGGTTTCAACCTTTATGGCTCCCATGAAAACGTTGAGATCACAAGATGAAAGGGAATAATTTGTTTGGTCAAAAACAACAAGAAAATCATTCAATGATCAAGTTTTTTAGATTAACATAAATATTGCCCATGAGGTTTCCCTCGCATGGGAGGTTACCAAAGGTTTCCAAAAAGATCATTCAAGGGTTAAGGTTTCAAGAATTAATTCGGCTAGGGTTGAGATCATGACGATGATCATAAATCTCAAAGAATAGAATGAGATCATGGAATAGATGGTAGCAAGAATGCAACATCTTCTTCCTGATCTCAATCAAGAACAATATTAAAGAAAAGAAATTTAGAGATGTAGAAGAAAAAGAGAGCATAGACATACCTTTGATGTAAGAAGATGAAGATTACTTAAGTTCTTGCGAGATATCAACCAAGGATGCAAGGGAATTGATTAGAATGGAGTTCTAACTCGTTCCAGAGGCTTAGGAGGCAAATGAGGCGGAGAAATCCTGAGATTAGATTTAAATAGAGTAGCCACGAGCTAATTAGCAAAAATAGAACCAATTGGTAGATTGATTGGTCGACTGGTTCAGTCAACCAATGAGTCGACCAATCAGGACAGCAAGTCCAAACATAAAGGGGTTTTGCACACACCTAAAGTGACTTACCTAGTAGGTAGAAATGCCTTCAAACCAATACAAAGAGCACTCCAAGTCCATCAACTACTCCGATCTTCAACAGGATGCAATTTCCATAAATGGAACACTAACATCAACACTCATGGTTTTCAATCCATCCACCAAGTCTTCTACTGAAATGGCCCAAAGCGGACTTCTTGCCTTACTTCGGGTTGTTGGACCTACAAACAACAGGGTTTCCGGGTCAAGGTTAGGGCTGGGTTTCACAGTTTGGCTAGGATGTCCCTGTTATATCAGACCCAGAAGGCTATTGAGACCGAACGACCCGTGGTAGCAATGGGGATTCGTGAATCACATTGTGGGGGCCATTTGTTGGTAGGGTTGCAAATAGTAGACATGGGCTCATGGGCGTTCAAGATCAGTAAACAACCCGTGAGAGGACATGAGAGCTTCCCATCTATTATATGTGGTTGACCAATAGGGTTGATGAGTCCGTAGTCTGGGACTATGCTGACTCTAGTGTGAAGGATACCGGAAAGGATCGCCCGGGGCGAGGAATGGACGTGTCTGGACCTAGTTTGATATGACTAAGTAGATGATTTGCATTTGACTAGGTTTTACCTTGATATGCGCCAATACTTAGACCAAATGGTGATTTGAGAGAGCGGTGACCTATACCCCAGCCATGGATTGTCCCGAGGGATAAAGGACCTATTACCAACCAAGGATGAGTGATTTGAGACCTTTCCAAAGATGTATGGTGCTATGACTTAAAGCATGTCTGCCGATAGAGACCAGCATACATAGAGTTAGATTCATACATACATTGTCTGTTTCATATCACATTTCATCATGTTATGTTCTGCAATCATGTTATTTATGTTGTTGTGGAATAGCTTGCCTTGCTGAGTTCTTTTGAACTCACTCCTTTTTGTGAAATACCTTTTGTTAAATTATTCTACAGGTACTGAGTATTATGACGGCCAGTATGAGGAAGCGCAAGCTGAAGAAGCATACTTCACGCAAAGTGTGAATCCCAGCCCTAACCTTGACCTGGAAACCCTGTTGTTTGTAGGTTCGATGACCCAGAGTAAAGGAAGAAATCAACTATGGGCCATCTCAGTGGAAGATATGAAGTTTGACTCTGAACCCATGGATGTTGATGTTGGTATTCCAATTATGGAATCTTGCTCTGAACTAGAAAAGAAACTGCACTTGACTGAAGATGAGATTAGTTGAAAGACTTGGAGTATTATCTGACTTGGTTTGAAGGCATTTCTACACCCTAGTTATGTCACTTGATGTGTGCGTAAAAGCCCTTTAGGTTTGGTGTTCATTTGATCCTCCAATTCCCTGTTTGGGCTTTGCTGACCTAATTGGTCGACTACTTGGTCGACTGGGCTAGTCGACCAACAGTGTGTTAAATCTGAGAAATCCAATTTTAGGGTTTTTCACTCTATTTAAACACACTTCGTGTTTCTTAGTGTCCTCTGCCTCCAAAACACTCTGAGAACGTGGGAAGACTCATTGGAAACTCTCTTCGATGATTTCGAAGAATTCTCCGCTAGATCTGAAGTCTCTCATCTCAGATCTGCCAATACAAGGTTAGTAATCTCTTTGGTGTTGTGAATTATCCTTCTTCAATCTTGTTCTTGTTTGAAATTGGGAAGAAGATGCTGCATTCTTGCAACCATCTCTTTCATGATCTCATTCTTTTCCTTAGGATCTATGATCATTATAGTGATCTCAACCCTAATCCTGAAAATTCTTTTTGAAACCCTAATCCTTCTTATGGATCTAATTTCTTAGCCAACTGAATCTCATTTCATGACATACTTGTATTTGATTCTGATTACCTATTTCTTGGATGAGATCTAAATCATCCCTAGTCTTTTCCATGATTTCATAGTATATTTTTAATTGAATTCTAGGGTTTTCACCCAATTGGGAAAACCAAAATTTCAAATTAGAAGGTGGTGTTTTAATCATTATTAATGCCTAATCTTTGCTCCCTTAGTGTTAGAATACTATCTTAAAGTTTTCCTCCAAGTTTCGTGAAATTCCGAACCATGTAGATTGAGTTTTGGATCAAATTTCCCGTATTTGCTTTGTACTGACTCTGTTGGTCAACTGATTGGTCGACTGGGTCGGTAGACCAATCAATCGACCAATGAAGTCAGAAGCTCTATTTTTTGCTCTGTTTGATTCGTTTGCTCTCCAATCTTTTAGGCTTCGTTCCTGATGTTGTATCTATGATTGTTAGGGGTTTAATTGCTAAGTTTGGAACCTCTCTCTTTGATCTTTGGATTATCTTCGTTCTTGTGGACTATGGATCACACACTCGGGTATGCCAGATAGGGTACCGGCTGGGTGAATGTGACAGAGTGGTATCAGAGCCCACAGTTCCAAGTGAAATCCTAACCACAGAAACAATGATAGAACATTCCTGAGTTATAAATCCAAAAGTGACTCAAGTATTCTTAGAATTGAATAATAGAACACTTGAATTAGAAACTTAAAAGTGAAGAATAATATACTCTGAATAATACACAATAATTCTGATTTAACAAACATCACTTAACACAACAAAAGAAAATGCATAATGTACAATAAGATGGTGAAACAAAAGTGAACTTCATTAATTCTAGGAAAGTTCTACAACAAGTTACATTTGGGAAACATAAAAGGAAATCCTAGAACAATCTATCTAAGACTATTGTCTCTGCTCTCTCAGTACTCTAACATCCTCTACAACCTAAGTCAATTGTGACTCCATCCTCTCCTGTCTCGCCTCTATCCTCCCTAACATGGAAGTCATAGAGCCCATCTGTGCACACAGCTCCCGCAATCTCTGGAACTATTAGTGAAGGGCCTCCGGTCTCAAAGTGTGATGATGTGGGAATATCCCGATGACCTTGATTTGCCACACGCATCTCAATGTCATCTCCTCGCCTGGTGATCCGTGATCTCGCCGACCCGCATCGTGATCACCATCATCCGACTCATCATCATCCTCATCGGTCAAGACCATCCTCATCATCCGACCTCTCGGCCCGAGTAATCCGCATCCGCCGAATAGTCCTGGTCCCGATGGCATAGCCAAGCAATCATGTCTGCATCGGTGTATCCTCCAGCCTCACGCCGAAATGCCGGAAGATAAGTGTGAGTAGACAACCGAAGAAAAGGTTTCGTACGCCCGGTGACGTCACAACCTCTAGCATGACGTTCTGGATGATGAAGGAAAGATCAATCTCGAAACCCCGGTATATGCGGTAAATCAGTAGAGCATCCATCACTGATACTCTCTCGTGATGCCCCGCCTTTGGGATGATGTTGCGACCCACAATGCGACTGATGATTCTAGCCGAATCTGTCATCTGTGCACTAGTCCGTGGTGTATAGCATCTGTCATCTCTCCAAAGTGTGATGCAAACCTCGTGCAGCTCATGTGGTAGTAGGAAAGCATCTATCTCTGCCCTAGTCGGTATCCATACACACTCATGAGGATAGTGTGGTACCTTGAAGATCTCGGCCAGTGTGCTAGTAGAAAATCGAATCCATGTCTCTCGAACTCGACTCTCTAAGATCAACTTAAATGGACCTCGTCTCCGACCCTCCTCGACTGATGTAAGGTTGCTGTAGAACAACCTCACTAAATCCGGATAGACTGGAAGATCCTCAGTGAAAAGATGCATCCACTCCATCGTATCAAATCTCTGACGGATCCAAAATGTGCTAAGCTATCGTAGCCTGAGTAACCTGCCATACTCAATGCGGCACCGCTCGAAGAAGGCCTCATATAAGTACTCCGCTCGGGGTGTACTAAATAGGTCTCTCGCGGTTGACTACATCTCCCGGCTCCAAAACTGGAACCTGACCTCTGGCTCTGCCTCTGCCTCTCCTCCCACCCATGTGTCGTCTGCGAGGAGGCATGATGTCGGTATAACTGTAAAGAAGACAAAAAGAGACTTGACATTAGTAGAATTACAAAATTTCAGCATGAAGGGTATTTTCGAAATTTTTCAAAAATTTTTGATTTTGGTGAAATTTCAGTTTGAGCATACTAGTATGTACATGGTACTTAGAATAGTGTGTTATCATGTTTTATTGGAGAAAAACATATCAATTTGATGGATTAAAGGTAAAAATTCAGCAAGCATAGAAAGGGGGAAAATTCTCAAATTAGATCAAAATGCGATTTTTGAAGTTTGGAATTGGCTTAATCGATTTAGATACGCATGTTCATCATATCATTGCAAGAATGTAGGAATTGATTTGAAGGCGAAACTCTTTGTAGTTTGAAAATGAGAGAAGATTTTCAAAAGAGGGTTTTTGGTTGAGAAATCGTTAGCAAGAAACCATGAAATCGATAGCAAGCATTGTAAAGACATGCCATTGTATTAAGAGAACACATTCCTATATGTTCCTAGACATGTTTCCTAGCAATTATAACAAGTAAATCATGATATTTGGAAGAATACATTTCAATTTTGAAGTTGTAAAGAAAGGAAAAGAGAAATTTTACCTTAGATGATGTTGCAAGAATGTTGGAGACTTGTTCTTGAAGTTAGATGGACTAAAATGACTCTTGAAGACCTTAGAGAACCTTGCCCTAGAGCTCTCCCACGAAGCCTTGTGTTTTAAAATGAGTATGAAATGAAAAATGTGATTTTTAAGGTGTTTTTCGCGCACTGTTTGCGTGGGTCGACTGGATGACTCAACCCAGCCACTCGACCCAAGGAGTAAAATTTTGGAAAATTGGGATAATTTTGGGATTTTGATATATGATTCTTGGGTGACTATTTGATGATTAAAGTGATGATTTTTAGCCTTATTTGGTTATGCTAAGACTAAGGTTAAGTGGTCATTGATGGTATATTGGAAATTTTCGGTGTTTTTGACTTACTTTGATTTTTGCAGAATGGTTGTGCTAAGGAATCGCAATATTGGTTCTAATAGTACTGGAAATGAGGAAGAAGTGCTTCATTGAGATACTCCTAATGGTAGTACTGGTCAGCGTACTAATGTGAATGGTGATAATACGACCAATATACCTAATGCTCCGGAAGTGAATAGTTTTCGTGATATTGCCAACATCATGGGCAACATCATGCAGTAGCAGTCGAATCAGTTCAACCAGATGATGACGGGTTTCATGACTCTACATACTGAGACTCATACTAGTGTGAATGGGACTCCTCATACCGCAGTTCCTAATGCCGAAAGGTTAGCTGGAACTCCTCATACTCGTCTGATGGAAAGTTTTCTGAAGATGCAAGTGCCTTCTTTCACTGGTGTTACTAAGGACACTTTGTTCCCTAACAAGTGGCTGAGGGAATTAAAGAAAGCATTCCGTCACTTGCAGTGTTCTGAAGCACAGAAGATCTTGTTTGCTGAACAGAAACTTCAACAAGAAGTCGACGCTTGGTGGACCTCCACTCGTCCTATTTTGGAAACCTTTCATGTTGGTGGATTAACCTGGGAAATTTTCAAGGATGCATTTTGTAAGAACTATTTCCCTGAAGCAGTGATTGATGCTAAGGAAGCTTCATGGCCCTTACGCAAGGACCTTTGTCTGTGTTAGAATATCAACATAAGTTTGAGGAATTATTTTACTTTGCCCCTGATTCCGTAAGACCTGATCATGCCAAGGCAAAGAACTTTTTCAAGGGATTGCGTCCTGCAATCAAGGCTTATCTTACTGTGATTTCGATTGAAAGCTACGCTCATGTAGTTCAAGTTTCAAAGAAGATTGAAGAAACTGAGAAGGAAAGTGCACATGTGCAAAGGACGTGGCAGCCAAGGAACAATGGTTTGGTTGACCGTACGGAAAGAAGATTTGTTAGGCCTACACCGTATCCTACTCCTAGTTTTCAGCCTAGAAGTGTGAGCCAAAATTCTAGTTTTGCACCAGCCGGACAGCAGCGTCAATTCAGTGGGAATAGGCCAATTGCGAATGTTCCAAACGCTAAGCTAGTGAGTGTGAACCCAAGACCTATGGGTCCGAAGCCTCCAATAGTAGTACCTTCAGTTGGACCGCCGGTTTGTTTCTTTTGTAAGCAGCCCGGTCATTTTGCTCGTACTTGTCCCAAGAAGCCTAATTAGCCCTATGTTCCTGTAGCGAAGAGTGTATCTGCCCCTATGCCTGGAAAAGTGTTTAGTATATCTGGTAAAGAACAAGATGCAAGTCATGAAGTTGTGACAGGTACTTTGTTAATCGCTTCTATTCCCGCATTTGTATTGTTTGATACGGGTGCATCTCATTCGTTCATTTCGTCTGCATTCATTAGGAAAACTGACTTGTTACCTAAGAATTTGTCTAGTTGTTTAATGATTAGTACTCCTACTAGATAAGTTGTGAAACTAGATAAAGTGATAGAAGATTGTCCCATTATGATTTGCGAGAAGAAATTGAAAGCCGATTTAGTGATTCTTGACATGAAAGATTTTGAAGTGATTCTTGGAATTAATTGGTTGACAGCCCATAAGGCTGTAATTGTTTGTTCTTCAAGAAAAATTCAATTTCAGATTAGTAGTAATTCAGCCTTTGAGTTTCAAGGTGATAAAGGAAGAGTTAGCAAGAAGACCTTGTCTGCTTTGATGCAAGTTTGTGCACTAGTGGAAAGTGCTACTGTTGAAAGTGATGTTAAGGAAGTGAAGAAGAAACTTGAAGAAGTTGAAGTTGTTTGTGATTTCAAGGATGTCTTTCCGGATGATTTATCAGGATTACCTCCGGATAGTGAGTTGGAATTTTCGATTGAATTAATTCCAAGAGCCGCTCTGGTATCTAAAGCTCCATATAGAATGGCGCCTACTGAGTTGAAAGAACTACAAGACCAGCTGAATGAACTCTCAGATAAAGGTTATATACAGCCTAGTGTATCGCCTTGGGGAGCCCCGGTTTTGTTTGTTAAGAAGAAGGATGGTAGTATGCGTATGTGCATTAATTACCGTGAGTTGAACAAATTGACCATTAAGAATAGCTATCCGCTGCCTCGGATTGATGATCTTTTCGACCAGTTAAGAGGTGCAGCAATGTTCTCGAAGATTGATTTGAGATCCGGATATCATCAGTTGAAGGTGAAAGCTAGTGACATTTGTAAGACAGCTTTTAGGACAAGATATGGTCATTTTGAGTTTAGAATTATGCCTTTCGGTTTGACTAATGCTCCTGCTGTGTTTATGGACTTGATGAATCGAGTATTTCATGATGTGTTAGATAAGTTCGTTATTGTCTTTATCGATGACATTTTGATTTACTCAAAGAGCGAAGAAGAGCATCAGAAGCATCTTGGTATTACTTTGCAAAGACTAAGAGAGAAGAAATTGTATGCCAAGTTTAGTAAGTGTGATTTCTGGCTTCCAAGAGTGGTATTTCTTGGTCATGTTGTTTCAGCCGAAGGTATTCGTGTCGATCCCGACAAGGTTAAGACAGTTGCCGAGTGGGAAAGACCGAAGACGGTATCAGAAATAAGAAGTTTCTTAGGTTTGGCTGGTTATTATAGGAGATTTATTGAGAACTTTTCTAAGTTGGCTACTCCTATGACTAAGCTAACTAGGAGGGAGGAGAAGTTTGTTTTGTCTGACGCATGTGAGAAGAATTTTCAAGAATTGAAGGATAGATTGACAAGTGCCCCGGTTTTGACAATACCCAATAATCCGGTGGTCTGACAGTCTATACTGATGCTTCTAAGATTGGTTTGGGTTGTGTCTTAATGCAACATGGGAAGGTGATAGCTTATGCTTCAACACAATTGAAAAATATGAGCGGAATTATCCCACTCATGATTTAGAACTTGCAGCCGTTGTTTTTGCCCTAAAGATTTGGAGACATTACTTGTATGGTGAAAAGATTGCGATTTTTCACAAATCATAAGAGCTTAAAGTATTTCTTTACCCAAAAGGAGTTAAATATGAGACAAATAAGATGGTTGGAGTTAGTCTCTGATTATGATTGTGATATCCAGTACCATCCTGGTAAAGCAAATGTTGTTGCGGACGCTTTTAGTAGGAAAAGTAACAAGAAGGATCTAGATTTGAATGCTTTGAGCAAGTCGTTGTTCAAGTCAATTTCAGATTTTGAATTGGAAGTTGTTTCGCAAAGTTCAGATGTTGTGCTTTCAGCCATGACAGCAAGATCCACCCTTAGGGATCAAATTGTTGCCTTGCAAGATTCGAATCCCGAATTGAAAGAGAAGATAGAGAAGATTTCTTTAAATTCTGATTTGGACCCTGATTTTAGTATATCTATGGATGGTGCCTTATTGTTTAGAGGAAGACTTAGTGTGCCTGTAGTTGAAGAAGTTAAAAAGGAAAAGGATTTGAAAGAACATTTTTGGTGGATTGGATTGAAGGCTGATGTAGAAAATCGCTGTTCGACAACCTTTGTCTGGATTATTGCAGCCCCTACCCTTACCTAGTTGGAAATGGGAGAACATTACTATGGACTTCGTGACTAGTTTGCCTCGAACAAGTAGAGGTAATGACACTGTGTGGGTAATTGTAGATAGATTGACCAAATCAGCCCATTTTATTCCTATGAAGATCACTCACACTATGGATAAGTTAGCTAGGCTTTATGTGGACAATGTTCTTCGTCTGCATGGAGTGCCTGTGAGTATTGTGTTTGATCGTGACCCTAGATTTACTTCAAGATTTTGGAATAGTTTGCAGAAAGCTTTGGGAACCTAGTTGAATTTGAGTACTGCTCACCACCCTCAGTCTGATGGACAGTCTGAGCGGACAATTCAGATTTTGGAAGATATGCTTAGATCTTGTGTTGTTGATATGAGTGGTAATTGGGATGAACATTTATCTTTGGTTGAGTTTTCCTATACCAATAGTTATCAGTCTACAATAGGCATGGCTCCTTTTAAAGCTTTATATGGAAACACTTGTAGGACACCTCTGTATTGGAGTGAAACTAGAGAAAGGAAAGTGTTAGGACCAGAAATGATTGAAGCTACAAGTGCGATGGTAGATATGATAAGAGAAAGGATTAAGACTGCTCAATCAAGACAAAAATCCTATGCTGATAGAAGAAGGTCAGATTTGGAATTTCAAGTTGGTGAGAACGTTTTTATAAAGGCATCACCTATGAAGGGTGTAATGAGGTTTAATGTTAAAGGAAAGCTTAGTCCTCGTTATATTGGGCCTTATGAGATTCTTGAAAGGATTGGATCAGTTGCTTACCGTTTGGCTTTGCCTCCGTCACTCGCTGAGACTCATAATGTATTTCATGTTTCAATGCTTCGGAAGTATGTTGAGAACCCAGATCACATACTACAGCAAGAACCTGAAGGACTTTATGCTGATTTATCTTATAAGGAAGAACCGGTAATCTTGGATAGAAAGGACAAGCAGTTAAGGAATCGAACTATCCCTTTGGTGAAGATTCAGTGGAAGAACCATACCCCTGAAGAAGCGTCTTGGGAGAAGGAAGAAGACATGAAGGAGAAGTTTCCTCATCTTTTTGGAAGTTCAGGTATACTTTCAATTTCGAGGACGAAATTTCTTTTAAGGAGGAGGGAATGTGAAACCCGACCCTAACCTTAACCCGCATACTGTTTGATTGTAGGTCCAAAGACCTGAAGTAGAAGTGAAAGTCAACTATGGGCTATATTGGTAGAAGATATAGTGTTCGACTTCGAACCTATGGAGATTGAAGATGATGCCCCATACTCGAAGACAGTGTTGGATATAGAGAAGAGATTGCACCTTGATGAAGAGAAGATTAGTTGATGACCTTAGAGCTTGGTGGGATATGATTTAAAGCCATTTTTCCATGCTAGGTATGTTATAGAATATGTTTTTAAAGTTTCGTTTGATTCCGAGTAGTGGAAGACCCTCAAATCCCTGTCTTTGGCTTTGCTAACAGCCTGGGTCGAGTGCTTGGGTCGACTGGGCCATGCTACCCAGCCAATCGACCCAAAGATGTTGAACTCGAACAGAATCTTCTATTTTGAGTATCTTGCTATATATACCCCATGACTTCGTGATTTTAGTATCCCTAGCCTCCATAACACTTAGAGAACGAAGGGAAACCATCTCCAAGCCTCCAAGAGTGAAGAAGAAGACCTAATCTTGCAATCTTGAAAATTCTCTCTCTTGTTCTTCAATTAAAGGTTAGTATTATATCTTTTGTGTTATTGGTTTATTCTTTCTATGATCATTCTCATCTTTGAACTGAGATTATGATGAAGATGCTGCAACCTTGTAGTCATATCTTTACAATCTCTTTTCATTCTCTTGTACTATGATCATCTCATTCATTCTTGACATGATTCTTATGATTTCTTCTTAAACTATAATAATATTCCTATTTTGATTCATTCTAGCATTATAGATGCTTCTCTATGATTATTCATACCTCTGATCTACTGTGTTCTTGTACTAGAATGAGATCTAATCATCTCTTGTTCATCTCTTTCATTCTTAGCATGTTTCCAATGAAAACTATGATTTTTACCAAAATAGAAACTATGTTTCTAAATTAGTAAGCAATGGTTTTAATGGTGGTTTGATGTCTAAATTATGCTTTTTAGTCTTAGACTACTGTGTTAGACATTCTCTCCAAGTTTCGTCGCATTCCGGTTTGTGTAGCATAGGTTTCGGATTAAGATTCTCTTTTTATTTCCGGATTTGCTCTTGGGCAGATTGCCTGGGTCGACTGGAGCACTCAACCCAGCCAATCAACCCGCAAGAACAGAATCTATTTTCTTCGTCCGATTCGATTCGTTTCATGCTTATTCTTTTAGGACTACTTCCTAATGATTGTGTGATGCTATTCTAGGGTTTATTTGCTAACTTTGGATTCATCCTCTTGTCCATCCGGAATACATTCAAATCTATTTAAGGTAAGGAAAGTTGTTACCATATTAACATAGATTGCATAGATTTAGTTTCTAATTTGGGAACTACTTAGATTTGCTACTGTTATGTTTGTTTCTATTATGATATGAATGCTGCAAGTACATTAGAATCTTATTTCCTTATTTACTTTATGTACTTGATTATGTATGAATACTTACTCATGTATGTTTCTTATTTATTTAATCTTGTCTTATTATACTCTTTCATACATAGAGTTAGACTCATACATGCATTGTTGTCTCATATCATATCACTTTATGCTTTGTTGTGATACTATGTTATTTATGCTATTATGGAATAACTTGCCTTGCTGAGTTTCTTTTGAAACTCACTCCTTTTTGTACAATATCTTTTGTTAGATTATTCTACAGGTTTTGATGGCTATGAAGTGCAATATGAGGAAGCGCAAGATGAAGAAGCGTACCATACACAAAGTGTTGGTGATTACGAAGATTATTGTGAGGATCCCTCGAGTGGTCTCTCTTGTTACCAGGATTAGCCCTACTGTGGAGTGGGAGCGTCTGAGCGTAATCGATGAAGTGTGTGTTTATGAGGACATCCTTTATAAAGTAGAAAAGACTCTAGTTTAGTTAGATTATAACTTTCTTTCTTGTCTTTAGAAGCAGTTGTAATCCCATTTGATTTTCGAACTACATTCCGCTGTACTCGTGGAGTGAGATTCCGCCTCACTCTACTTTTGATTTATATATCTATTGGTATCTTTTCCGCACTCTGATGATTATCTCATTACATAACTATGATTCATTTGAATAATATTGTTAACATTGATTTAGTCTTGTTCTTGATTATATTGTTGTGAATGTGGGAGGTTGATTTTACTAACTACTGGATCTTGTGGACTGTGGATCACACACTCGGGTATGCCAGATAGGGTACCGGCTGGGTGGATGTGACATATATGATATGAAACACATGATGCAATATGTTTCTAACTCTATGTATGCTGGTCTCTATTGGCAGACATGCTTTAGGTCATAGCACCGTACTTCTTTAGGAAGGTCTCATTCACTCATCATCTGTTGGTAATGGGTCTGGCATCCCTCGGGACATTCCATGGCTGGGGTTTAGGTCACCGCTGTGAAACCCAGCCCTAACCTTGACCCGGAAACCTTGTTGTTTGTAGGTCCGATGACCCGAAGTAAAGTAAGAAGTCAGCTTTGGGCCATCCCAGTAGAGGACTTGGTGTCTAGCTTTGAATCCATGAAAGTTGATGATGAGGTTCTATTTATGGAAACTGAATCCTGATGAAGATCTAATTAGTTGATGGACTTGGAGTGCTCTCTATCTTGGTTTGAAGGCATTTCTACCTATTAGGTAAGTCACTTGACTTGTGTGCAAAACCCCTTTAGGTTTGGATTTGTTCTGGACCTTCAATTCCCTGTTTTGGCCTTGCTTGCGAGCGGCATTGGTCGACCGATTGGGGTCGACCGCGCCGACCAATCCACTCGACCAATGAGTTGCCGTTTTTGGCAATTAGGTTGATTCTTGCTCTATTTAAGTCCAACCTCGAGTCCACTTCGTATTTGCTGCCTCCAAACCCTCTGAACGAACCAAAGACCTCTCGCAAGTCATCTCTCTTGCACCCTTGGTGTTTTCTTGACGGATCTTCGTCGGAACTCTTCTTTTTGCATCAAAAGGTATGTCTACTCTCTCTTTTTCTCCTCCATCTTTGTTTTTCTTTCCTTTTTGAGTTGAGACAGTAGAAGAGATGCTGCATCCTCTGTTGCAAACATCTCTGAACATGTTCTCATGATCATCCTAAGGATTTAAGGCTAGAACAATGATCTTAACCATGATCATTGCAAGCTTTTGAAGGATTCATGATCAAACCATGATTTAATCTCTGTTAATCTTCTAATCTGAATTCCGATCTCTTTGGATCTTCTTTCATTGATCATGTTAGTGGTTAATGGTTGTGTTTTCTTTCCATGATCCATAATCCATAGAATTCTAGTTGTTCTCTTCTACCTTACTATGTGTTCTTCATGATGCATGATAGTTACATATATGGTAGGTTTTATTTCCTTATTTAGATTTATGCTTCTAAGCCTTATTCCATGAAGACCTATGCATGTTTTCATGTTTTCATTACCGAAAGCAATGATCCATCCTCCTATAGTTCTTGTCCTTGTTTTCTATTTCAAATTCATCAAGATCCATGTTTGAGTTAATTATGGTAACTTTTTGTTTCCTAATTTGGATCTTGATACCTTGATTTGATTAGTGTTTTGAGGTCCCCTATATGCTAGAATACTACTGATGTAGTCTACCCCTTGATTAGTACCCTTTTGAACCACCAAATTCGGATTTCATATCTTAAAACTCTGATTTTATAGGCTATCGTCTGCATTGGTCGATCGATTGGTCGACCGGACCACTCGACCAATCCACTCGACCAATGAGTACAGCAACTCCAGAATTGGTCTGTTTTGGATGTTTTGATATATTTTCTGTTAGGGATCTTTCCTAATATGTTGTATATACTTGTTTAGGACCTTCTTCTCAAGTTTGCCAAGATCTTACTTGATTTCTTAGGATCCTTTTGCGAGTTATAAAAGGTAAGGATGGTTATTTCCTTAATTACATAGATAGCATGAATCTAGTTTCTATATTTGAATATCATGAATATGTTTCCTAAATTAGATTCTTACAATGATATACTACTGTTGCATAACTTTGATTACAGTAGCATTACTTATTCATATTGAATTGATTCATGTATGATTTACTTACCAAAGTTATACAAGTGATTGTAATATTGATTTCTTTCCATATATGTAGTTACCATATATGTGATGATATGAATTGATGCATGTGTATGCTTACGTATGGTTTGGAAAGGAGAGGTGTCCTTTCGACACTTCTGTCCTTGGACTACTACGGGAATATTATGGGATGTTTCCGGAGATGCCCTCTGGACACCTTCCTAAACTGTTGGATGACATATCTAGGATTGTCTAGTAGTGTTTGGCTAGGATGTCCTGTTATGTCGAGACCCTAATCGGAGGGGTATTGAGACCGAACGACCCGTGGTAGCAATGGGGATTCATGGGCGCTCAAGACCGGTAACCAACCCGTGAGAGGACAGGGAATCACATTGTGGGGGCCATTTATTGGTAGGGTTGCATATGATTAGACTTGGGCTCACGGGCGCTTAAGACCGGTAACCAACCCGTGAGAGGACGTGAGAGCTTCCCGTTTACCATATGTGGATGATCAATAGGGTTGATGAGTCCGTAGTCCGAGTTGGTCGGTGCCATAGGATACGCTGACTCTAGTGTGAAGGATACCGGAAAGGATCGTCGGGGACGAGGAATGGAAGTATCTGGATCGACTTGATGTAACCAAGTAGAAGACTTGCATTTGGCTAGGTTTTACCCCGACATGCGCCAAGACTTATACCAAATGGTTGTGAGAGAGTGTGTTGACTTAACCCCCTGCCAAGGTTTGTCCTCGAGGGATGAAGGACCCATTACCAATCGGGCTGCTCAAGACCGGTGAAATGATCCGTGAGAGAATCCAAGATATCTTAAATGGTTGAGGATGTGAGTGGACCTTCCTAAAGAAGTACGGTGCTATGACTTAAAGCATGTCTGCCAATAGAGACCAGCATCCATAGAGTTAGATTCATTCATTCATTGTTTGTCTCATATCATATTGCATTTATGTTTGTTCCGGAATCTTGCCATTTATGTTATTATGGATTTTAACCGCCTTTTCGGGTTTCTTTGAAACTCATTCCTTTATTGTACAATGTTGTTAGACTATCCTGTGTCCGAGTATTATGACGGTCCCTATGAAGAAGCGCAAGGCGAAGAGACATATCTCCCAGGAAGGTGATTGCGGTTACCACAATTACTGCGAAGATCCCGCGAGTGGTTATGCTCCGTACGATGCTTAGTCCGACCATTGAGTGGAAGCGTCCTTGTGCTATTTATGAGATCTATACATACAAGGATGTCGTCTATAAAGTGGAGAATAATTTAGTTACCCAATGTACTTGCTACTGGGATTAGATTTTGTCTAGTTTATTCCTTAGAGCTACTTTTCCGCTGGATGTAAAGTGGGATTTTTGCTTCACTTTACTTATCTGTTTGATACTCTGATTATATCTATTATTCTGATTCGTTTATGATTCATTCTTTCATTATTGGATCTATGATTTATCTTCCGCACTCTTGTTATGATTGTTCATGATTATGTTATTGTTTATGTGGGAGGTTGATCACTCGATACCTGATCTTCGGGCTGTGGATCACACTCTCGGGTATGCCAGATAGGGTACCGGCTGGGAGGGCGTGACAACCGCTCTCTCACATCACCATTGGTCTAAGTACTGGCGCATGTCAGGGTCAAGCCAAGCCAAATGCAAGTCTCCGACTTAGTTACATCAAGTCAGATCCAGATACGTCCATTCCTCGCCCATGGCGATCCTTTCCGGTATCGTTCACACTAGAGTCCTTATAGTCCCTAACTACGTACTCATCAACCCTATTGGTTATCCACATATGGTAAATGGGAAGCTCTCACGTCCCCTCATGGGTTGGTTACCAGTCTTGAGCGCCCGTGAGCCCAAGTCTATCCATATGCAACTCTACCAATAAATGGCCCCCATAATGTGATTCCTGTCCTCTCACGGGTTGGTTTCTAGTCTTGAGCGTCCATGAATCCCTATTGCTACCACGGGTCGTTCGGTGTCAATACCCCTCCGATTAGGGTCTGACATAACAGAACATCCTAGCCAAACACTACTAGACAACCCTAAATATGTCATCCAACAGTTTAGGAAGGTATCCAAAGGGCATCTCCAGAAACATCCCATAATATTCCCATAGTTGTCCAAGGACAGAAGTGTCGAAAGGACACCCCCCCTTTCCGAACCATACTTCATTCACAAACATAAATCCATCATATCACATATATGGTAACTTCTTATATGGAAAGAAATCAATAACAACATCCAACTTGTACATAATTGGTAAGTAAATCATACATGAATTAATTAGCATAAACAAAGTAATGCTACTGTAATCAAGGTAGTTGCATTAGTAGTATATCGAGTGTAAGAATCTATTTAAGGAAATAAATCAAAGAGAATCAAATATAGAAACTAGATCATGCAATCTATGTAATTAAGGAAATAACTATCCTTACCTTATATAACTCGCAAATAATCTTGGAGAATCAAGTAAGATCTTGTCTAAACTTGGAAAGAAAGTCCTAAACAAGTATATATAACATATTAGGAAATATACCTAAAAGGAAAGAGATCAAATCATCCAAAACAGACCAAATATGAGGTTACTGTCCTCATTGGTCGATTGATTGGTCTCTCGCCTCGGTCGACCAACCGAGACAATGGCCTACAAAATCAGAGATTTTTGAATACAAAACTGAATTTGGTGGTTCAAAGGGTACCAAACAAGAGGGGAAGGGTAGTATGCTAGTATATAGAGGACTTCAAAACTCCAATAATATCAAGTCTTCAAGTTACAAATTAGGAAACAAAAACTTACCATAATTAGATCAATCATGGTTCTTGAAGAATTCATAGCAAAAATCATGGACGAGAAACTATAGGATGATGGATCACTAATCCGATAAAGAATTCATGAAAAGCATGCATAGATCCTCTAGAAAAATAGATCTAAGACTAAAGAACATCAATCTAAATAAGGAAAGAGAATAGATACATGTTTTCCTTCAAAAGCGAGTGATGATCTTGATGAAGATCATCCATCAAGCTTTAGATCCTTAGGAAAAGAAAGGGAATGAGTAAAGTGATGGTTGCAATAGAGATGAAACATCATCTCTACTGTCCTTAAATAGAAAAGGAAAGAAAAGTAATGGAGATTCAAAGACAAAACATTGAAGAGGATGATCACATACCTTTTTGTGCAAATGCAAGAGATTTGACGAAGATCCGTCAAGAAAATCACCAAGGATGCAGAGGAGATGACTTGCAGAGGGCTCTGGTTTGTTCCAAACAGTTTGGAGGCAGAAAATACGAAGTAGACTCGAGATTGGACTTAAATAGAGCAAGCAAAGACCTAATCAGCAAATCAGATCTCATTGGTCGATGATTGGTCGACTGGCCCAGTCGACCAAGCAGAACTGTCACACCCCACCCAGTCGGATCCGGTAATACCCGAATACCCATGGGGGTGATACACCGCAAGATCTAGGTTCAGTGACAAATCCATACAAAACATGATATAGCATAATTAAATGGACAAGAATAAATCAAGTTGAAGTAATAAATTATCAAATCTTAAATAATGATTACAATCATCCATTATTTCAAATCAAAATTAAACATCGAGTCTTAGAAGAGAAAGAATATTTAAAGTTGCAGTGGAAAATCATTTAAGGAAGCTCTAAGGAAAAGAAACTCCATAAGAGCAGTCTAGGCATGAACATGAAACATCATGAGCTTCCACTTCCTCTCCGACAATGCCCTCCTGGTAGCAGGGTCCTCATAACTTGTAGAGCAGTCTAAAGAAACAAACAAAATAAAGGAATGAGTTCATAGAACTCAGTGAGGTAACTAACATTCATATCAATACATTCATCCATACTCCATATCATAATTCATAAAACAATCATGTATTTAATAATATAAACAACAAATGCATGATGATGATATGATGTTCCTAACTCTATAATGTAGTCTCTAAAGTAGACACGCATTAAGTCACACACAAGTCTTCTTTGGGCAGTCTCATCACTCTTCCCTCACGGCACTCAAGCACGTCTGTTGGGTTCTCCGCGGCAATTGGGTCAAGTCACATCAATCCATGGCTAGGGTATAAGTCACCACTCTCTCACATCACCATTGGTATAAGATCTGGCGCGTGTCAAGGATTACTCTAAGCCCAATGCAAAGTCATACGATCTCGTACTACATATGGTCCGGATACTTCCCCTATGGCACCAACCAGCTCAATTCAGTATCTTTTCCCACCTAGAGTCAACGTATCCTATGGCACCAACCAACTCGGACTACGTTGACCCCTAACCCTATGGTCATCCACATATAATGGACAGGATGCTCTCCATGTCCTCTCACGGGTCATTTCACCGGTCTTGAGCGCCCATGAGCCCTTGTCTATTATATGCAACCCTACCATCTCATGATGACAGTGGGCTTGCTTGATGCTCACAGGACCCAGCCACTGACATCACGGGTTAACCGGTTTCAATACCCCTACCGGAAGGGTAGTAGTACTCATGAGGTCACCTAGCCAAACACTTCTAGACATGCCCTACATATGTCAATCAGTAATTAGAGAAAGCGCCAAGGGCACCATAGGAATGCGGCCCATACCGCCTCCTTTGGTATCCTATGACAGAAATGCCAAAAGGGCATTCCCCATTCCCCAATGTTACCTAGACAATCACATAAGATCACTAGGGCAATGGGCAAACCCATGACCCTAGTAAAAAAATACAAGGTAGAGGGAATAATAATATTCCTCCTCTTTCATCTCATACAATTTCATACCATATTCATATCAATAACATAGGATTCAATAGCAAAGAAAAATACTTAAGCAATAAATCTTACATTCCATTTGTGCAAAGTCATACACATGCATATTATGGTAAATATAAATTTACAACAGTTTATATCAATAAAAGAAATTAAAATAACAATAATTAATTATGTATAACAAGGTTAGTTATTCCTCACCTTTTTACTTTGCTCCTTTCTCCAAAGTCTGAGAATTCACTCCCACAAGTTTGGTGACTAAAGATACATAATGCCTATTCATACAAGAAATTAATAATCACAAATTAGAATCAAATTGGGTTATCCCAAAATCTTCCCACGAAAATCCAAATCCTTACCCCTACTTTACAAAAGGGTAGTTCCCAACCTTATTATTGAATGGTCTCTGATTCGCCACTGAATCGAAGTCTAAATGAAATGAAACGTTGGGGAAAGCTAATTGGCAAAAAAAGGATCCTATGGGTACCTTCAATTTGATTAAATTTGACCTAAATCAACATGCCCCAAATTGGCTCTCATAAATCACCCGTGGGTAACCTAGAGAGTCAAAATGAATCACCCTTAGCATGGGATCTTACCATTACTCACATACTCAAGAGAAACATTAATATAAGAAAAGATAAGCATCTAGGGTACCTATCATTATTCCCTTTCATAGATCCCCACGAAAGAAGAGAAGAAAAACTCTCACCAAAGCCTCCGCCTCTTTCTAGCCTCCAAAAATGCATTTACGGATGAGATAAAACATAAATAGGGTTTAAAAATCCGAATTTCCATTTTTGCCCCTAAACAGAAAATTGGGTGGGGGGGTTGGTTCACCCAAACGGCCCAATATTCCGGCCCATGGTTGGACTCCCAAACGGACTCCGATTTTAGTGATTTTTGGCTCGTTGGAAAGGTCTTTCGATGACCTTCGATTTGATACCTTATTTGCATCAATCAGATTCTCCGACATCAATCTATGGTCATTCAAATATCACCCTATTTACATCATTGTGATTAATCTTCTCTCTTCATTTAAACTCTAGGAGAGTTGTTGAGTCATTACGAGGGTCATCCACCAACACTAGGTCCATTTTCAAACCTTAGGGCTCGACTTAAATGGTCCGTGATTTTTTCCAAATCAAGGCCCAGGTTCTTGGTCTTAAAACCATGGGTTAAAGGGGTAGAAATCCGGGGGATTTCACAAGAACAACAAGTCCAAAATAGGAAATTGAAGGCTCAGATCAAATCCAAACATGAAGGGGTTTTACACACACACCAAGTGACTTACCTAGTAGGTAGAAATGCCTTCGAACAAAGTCAGAGAGTACTCCAAGTACATCAACTAATTCCTTCTTCATCAGGGTGCAGTTTCCATAAATGGAACACTGTCATCAACACTCATGGATTCTAAGCCAGCACCAAGTCTTCCACTAGGATGGCCCATAGTTGACTTCTTGCCTTACTTTGGGTTGTTGGACCTACAAACAATAGGGTTTCCGGGTCAAGGTTAGGGTAGGGTTTCACAACTCAGACCAATGGTGGTGAGTGATAGTGTTGACCTAAACCCCAGCCATGGAATGTCCGAGATGGATGCCAGACCCAATTACCACATGAGAACCCAAAATACTTGCATCAGAGCCGTGAAGGAGAGTGATCTGAGACCTACCCAAAGGAGTATGGTGTTGTATCTTAATGCGTGTCTGCCAATAGTGACCAGCATACTTAGAGTTAGGAGCATACTTGCATACATTATCTCATATCATTGCATTATGTTTGTTTTGAACTGCTTGTAGTTGTTTATCGTGGATTGAACTACTTGTTAAGTTCTTTTGAGCTCACCCTTTGAGAGATATATTTTTAGATTCTGTTGCAGGTATCGATGACTACGAAAGTCAAGACATTGAATCCACGATGAGTGACAGGTACTCTATACAAGGTGTTAGCTGTTACAAAGATAACAGTGAAGGTGCCTTGTGAGATTATGAAGCGTACCTGGATTAGTCCTATCTTGGAGCTAGTTAGACCGATTTTGATTACAAGAGTTTATGAATACGATCATAATTTATATAGTTGAAAGAGTTGTATGATTAGAATAGTTTTCTTTATGTTCTTAGTTTATTCTTGATGTAATTGTTTTAGACTTACTTTAATATTTCATCTACTCTTCCACATTTGGACCCATAGAATTTTTCCCCCTACACTCTATATTTATTTTCTCTGATTATACTCTGATGATATTTCATGATTATTTACTTTGATTGATTAAGAAAGGTAAACATTGATTATCCGTTGCTCATGATTGTCTTATTGCGTTATGTGGTTATATGGTTTCCCTAGACTTTACTGTGGGACTTATGGAATCACATCTCTAGGTATTGCGGTTAGGGTTGTGAAATCTGGCCCAAACCTAGCCAGGACACCCTATTTGTTTTGGTATAAAGAAAGACTTGTTTAATGTTAGACCTTGAAGTCGGACCTTGATTTCAATGTTGTTGTCCTTGAAAGCCTTAGGAGGCCATGTCCGACCTTTTCCTTAGGGTAGATTCTATGAAATCCGGCCTTATCCTTACCTTGACCCGGCCCGGAATTTGTATTGTCTGTAGATCCAATGACCCGAAGTGGTGGGAGAAGTCCTTGTGGGCCCTCTATATGGAAGACATGGTGTTCGACCCGAAACCCATGGATTTTGATGATGGTGCTCCATACATGGAAGCATTGTCAGTGTGCTGTGAGAATCTGCGCAGCGAAGAAGGTGAGCTTAGTTGGTGGACCTAATGAACTCCCGTGCCCAATCTGAAGTTATCTCTGGAAACTAGACATCTTTATTGACTTTTAGGAGAAAACCGCACTCAATTTGACCTTGTATAGCCCCCCGAATCCACATCCGAAGTTGCTGAGTTATTTATGAAAATTCTGTTGAAACTACCTTGGGTTGATACTGTTGGTCGATACCATCAACCAAGAGCATCGACCCAACAAGCCCAGATTCGAATAAAAAGGTGCTTTTTGGATATTCCTTCCTCCTTTTAAGTGAAACCTCGAACCTAAAACATTATTTCACTCATTTCAACATCTGAGAACGTGGGAAAGCTCCTCTAAGCCTCCTCCTTGGCTTGGGTGTTGATTTTCTTCAAGAATCCTTTGTCTCTCTTCTCTAATCTCTTCTACAAGGTATGTAATCTCTCACTCTCTCTCTAATCTAGTTCTACCTCACCTTATTCTTGCTGTTGGGGCTATGAAGGAGGTGTTGCAACCTTGCAACCACCTCTTCTAATGTCTCTTGGGATTCCTATAAACCCCCATTCATTCTATCAATGCTACGTATCTCATATCGATTCTTAACCTTGTCTTTCTTATGAAATTCCTCCATAGCAACATGATTTCATCTCCAAAACTGATTCCTATCGTATGCTAAGTCTGATTATATGTTAATAATCATTCCTAATCTATTGCTTATCATTCTCTTGATTGAATCCCTGATCTCCCTTGCAATTGCATTGATTTCATTATGAAACTTGATGTTCTTGCTCTCTTACTTTGATTCCTCTTCATGGCAACATGAGTTCAAATTCTTAATCTGATTTTCTTTAGCAATGAGGTCTGATTATATGTTAGTAATTGTCTATATTCTGTTGCTCATCATTCTATTGATTAAATTCCTAAGCTCTCTTGCATTCGCAATTGATTCCATTGAAGACCATGAATTCCAACTCTTGAACTTCATATGTCAATTTGGGGTTTTCTAAATTGACCATTGGATCATGTTAAACCCTTGATGATTAATGTCTCTATATTGTGTTTGAACTATTCCCCAAGTTTCGTATTGATCCGAGACTCGGAAGACAGATTTTGAGCCAAAACCCAAAAATCCAACTTGCTGTCCGAGACACTTTGGGTCGATACCTCTTGGTCAATACCATCGACCCAATGTATTGACCAACAAGGTTGCTGTCAACAACTTTTGCCCAATTTTGATCCATTTGATCTCCGATTGTTTTGATTTCTTCTCTAATCCTTCATGTATGTTTGTTTAGGGCTTTAAGACTATAATTGGACCATTCTCTTGTGACTTCGGATCATCTTCTTCAAAATTTGAGGTGAGGATGGTTATTGCCATATAACATAGACTATATGACTTTCACACTGTTGTTGGTAACTTAGTAGACTTAACTTATTAGTTGATTTTAGACATCATATGACTACTATAGTTACCTTATGACAGTAGCACCATGCTTAATTAACTTGGTTTATCATGTTTACTTAATCTTGTCATTTTTTTATACACTGTATTATGAGATGTTATGACATGTTTTCAATATGATAATGTATTGTTGATATGTAATGGATGGAAATAAGCATGTGATTGCTTAGGTTTGATTTGGGATTGGGGAGTGCCCTACTGGTACTTCTGTCCTTGGACATCAGAGGGAATAGTATGGGATGTTCTCCGAGGATGCCCATCAACGCTTTCCTGGATCATTGGATGACATACATAGGACTTGTCTAGTGGTGTTTGGCTAGGATGTCCCTGTCATATCAGACCCGAATCGGAAGGGCATTGAGACCGAACGACCCGTGGTAGGGTATGGTTGATGGGCACTCAAGACCGGTAGCCACTCCATGAGAGGACATAAACCATACTACGGATACCCGAAAGGGGCCATTTATTGGTAGGGTTGCATATGGATAGACTTGGGCTCATGGGCGCTCAAGACCGGTGAAATGACCCGTGAGAGGACATGAGAGCTTCCCATTTACTATATGTGGATGACCAATAGGGTTGATGAGTCCGTAGTCAGGGACTATTAGGACTCTAGTGTGAAGGATACCGAAAAGGATTGTCAGGGACAAGGAATGGACGTATCTGGATCTGACATGATATGACTAAGTAGATGACTTGCATTGGGCTAGGTTTTACCTTGACATGCGCCAATACTTAGACCAAATGGTGATGTGAGAGAGTGGTGACCGAAACCCCAGCCATGGATTGTCCCGAGGGATGCAGGACCCAATTCCCCCCGGGGATGAGTGATTGAGACTACCTAAAGATGTATGGTGCTATGACTTAAAGCATGTCTACCATAGAGACCATCATACTTAGAGTTAGATTCATGTTTGCATCATATGTCTCATATCATATTGCATCATGTTATGCTGTGCATCATATGATTTATGTTATTATGGAATAACTTTCCTTGCTGAGTTCTTTTGAACTCACTCCTTTTTGCAACATATTTTGTTAGACTTTTCTACATGTACTACTTTTGTTGACTGTGACGGTCAACACTTTGAGGACTAAATTGGTGACTCATACCACTTTGGCTATGGCGACTACATCGGTGAAGGCTATCAGTTCAAGACTCATATTTGTCAGGAGTAGATTCGGCCTGGCTTAGTTTCTTATGATTATGTTATTGAGGAGACATTGTATAAGTTAGAAGAAACTTTAACTTAGTTGCTTACCTTTTTATTTCCCTTCTTTGGAGATCTGGTTGTAATCTTTACCTTATTTCGATCTACCTTCCGCACACGTTTGTAGAGTATATTTCCACTATACTCTATAGTTGTCTTTTGATTTTGTACTTGTTATTCCGCTCTCTGATGTTCTTTGTGATCCTTCTGTGATCATTTCTTAACTTTTATTATTAGATTACTTGAATACCATAATTTGTTTTCGCTTTTGATTATATTATTGTGCTAAGTGGATATGATCGTTCCTAAACTGGATCTGTTGGGCTGTGGATCACTCCCGAGTAACCTAGATAGGGTACCCCCTGGGTGGATTTTGGGCGGGATGTGACAAGGGTACTGGCTAGGGGGATGTGACATGGACTTGGAAGATGGACCTTGAGTACAATGTTGACACTTTCGGAAGGTCCTATGGAGTCATGTAAGACTCTTTCTTAAGTTGATTGAGGATCCAAGTGGTAGTTTTGCCTTTTGGAAACAATGATTCAGCAATTTGCAAGGGGGGAACCCTTTGGTTGGTCCATCCCATCGACAAAGACCATCAACCAAAGCAGCCTATGGACATAATTGTGCATTTTTGGAAGTTTTAGGTTTTGAAATCCTATTTATAAGTAACTTCGGACTAAACCTAAACACTTTGCCTTTTAACTTTTGGAGAACGTGAGAAGAACCCTAAAGCCTCCTCTTCAAGCCCAAGGTTGATTCCAAGCATCCAAGCAAAGTTCCTACATTGATTCTTCTTCTACATGTTTAGTATTCAATCCTATACTTCGTTGATCTATCCTCTCTACTGTTTCTACTATATTTTTTTGATTGTGAGGAAGGTCTTACACTACTGTAATGGCCTAGTATCTGATCCTAATAGTCTTAGAGTGAATTCCCATTCACTTAACTCTTTCCTTTGACAATAAGGATTGTTTTCAATGATTTGATCTAACATGAGACCATGATTTACTCTTATTGTAGTTATTTGATTCTAATCTACGTTAGATATATTCCTAAGTTGTTTTCTATGCATGATCTATTGTTTTCTTACCTTTATAATGAATCCCCATTCATTCTAGTCTTTCCATGAGAATCCACAGATAAAGCCTATTAGGTGATTTGTTTGATTTCTATTCCAATGACCTTGTTTGATGTTTAGACCATCATAGATAATGTCTATATGTTATTTTAGAAATTTGCTATTAATTTCGGAGTGTTCCAATGTGATTCGAAGAGTTTCCGACCAAAGTTGGAAGTTACTGTCTGTACACAGTAGCCTTGGTCGATACCATTAACCAAGGCCATCGACCGATGGTGTGCCTGACAGCAACTTTGCTTCGTTTTGACTCCGTTTCATCTTCGATCATTAAAGTTTGTTCCTTATACTCACTACATGTTTGTTTAGGGTTATTTTGGTGATTTTGGACTTGCTCTCTGCTCTCTTTTTCAAAGTTTACAAAGTTGAATATAAGGTGAGTACGTTCACTCACAATATGCACAATTACATGCTTCGATATGCTAGGACTTATATGCATGTTTTAGCTGCTGTAGTTTTACTTTTTCTATAATGTCTTACTTCTATAATTATAGTAGTCTACTCATGATATAATTTACATTCTATTATTGATTATGAATGATGTGATTGTGAGTTGGACTATATTGTGATATCTACGAAATCATGACATGATGTGATTGCCCAAGTTGTGATTGGCAAATGGGGAATGCCCTTTTGGCGTTTCTATCGTTGGACATTAGTGGAGGTGGTATGGCACGCTTTCCTATGGTGCCCCTTGGCGCTCTCCCTGATTACTGGTTGACATACCTAAGATTTCTCTAGATGAGTTTGGCTAGGGAAAACCCTAGCATATCTGACCCTATCGGAAGGAAAATTGAGACCGAGTGACCCATGGTTGCAATGAGAATTCTCAAAATACGTGCATCAGAGCTATGGGAAGATGTAATTCACATTTTGGGGGCCATTCATTGGTAGGGTTGCACATAATAAGCCTAGGCTCATGGGCACTCAAGACCAGTAACCAACCCATGAGAGGACATGAGAGCTTCCCCTTTATTTTATGTGGATGAACAATAGGGTTGAGTGTGAAATCCATCCCAAACCCTAATCTGGAAATCTAATTGTTTGTAGGTCCGAAGACCCGAAGCGAAGGTAGAAGACAATTGTGGGCCATCTCAATGGAACCCATAGAGATTGATGATGGAGTTCCCTATATGGAAACCTTACCTAACTTGGAGAAGAAACTACAACTTTTTGGGGAAGAGGTTGGTTGATGGACTTGAACCCTAGTTTGACACATTTGGAAGGTCCCTCAATGCTACGTAAGACTCTTGGTTGAGTTGGGAAAAAGGCCCCTTTGGAATTTGGTTTATGGACTTCCAAAACTTGATTTTTGGCCTCTCTAGGATTGTTGATCGATCAGATCGACCAACCCTGACTAACCAAATGTGCCAGGGACTGTTTTGTCAATCCCTGTGTTTTATGGTTTTTGAAGTTCTATATATTATAATTTCGTGTTAAATTGCCCCATAATGTTGTAAAGCCTCTAGAGTATGTGGGAAGCACTTCTTAGCACTCTCATTGGAGCTTTGGAAGATCCTCAACCATTCACCGAAGTTCTTCGAAGAATCTTCTTCCTTAAGATTGGTAATCACTCTTACTCTCTCATTGATCTACTCTCTGAATGATTTATTCTTGTCTCTGTGATTAAGAGGAGGGTCTTATGTCATTATCATGACCTCTTTTTCAATCATTATGGTTTTAGAGTGAATCTCCATTCACTTTATTACTTTGCAAATCAACACATGATGATTTCGAAGAGAAATCAAGTGTGATCTTCATGAATGAATATTCATTCTAAGTTTTTGATTACTGAAGCATGTTAGATTCATTCCTATGATAGTTTTTGACTATGATCTATTGTTCTTTCTTTCCTAGAGTGAATTCTCATTCTCTCTAGTCTTTCCATAGAATCCACGGATTGATTTTGATAGAAGCCTAGTTTATGATTAAATTTGAATTCTACTCCTTTGACCATTGTTGATGCTTAAACTTTGCTAGATAATCTTAGTTTACAATTTTAGAATTTCCCTCAAAATTTTGGAGTGTTTCAAATCTCAGAAGTTGAGTTTCAAATAAAAAACTAAAGGTTTTGTTCATACGGAACTGCTGTGGTTGATCACTCTTGGTCGATCAGAGCGACCAAGCATGACTGACCAACAGAGTCAGTGACAGCAAGGTTGCTCTGTTTTGATGCATTTCATTTCCAATCTTTGAGGGTTTGTTCCTAATGCCTAACCTATGCTTGTTTAGGGTTTCTTTGGTAACTTTGGACCTATCCTCATACTTTCCTCCGGAGTTTTATGGAGTTAACTAAGGTAAGGATGTTTGTTCTCAAATAACCTAAATTACATGATTACTTATGTTGGAATTGAATTTGCATGATCATACTACTGTTTTTAAGACTTGCTTATAATTATATTGCTATTGTAACTATTGTAACTACAATAAGATAATGCTCATGTGATCCACTTCCTTGTAATGACTATGAATGCTTGTTTATTACTCATGTGAATGATTTATCAGTTATGATTATGAATGACTAAATTGGGGATGTGTTTGCCTAAGTTGTAACTGGGGAATGGGGAATGTCCTTTTGACCTTTCTATCTTTGGACACCAATGGAGGTGGTATGTGACACTTTCCTATGGTGTCCATTGGCACTTTCCTAATTACTGGTTGACATACCTAGGGCTTGTCTAGCAGTGTTTGGCTAGGTTACCCTGTTATATCGGACCCAATTCGGAAGGGAATTGAGACCAAGTGACCCATGGCAGCAATGAGGATTTGTGGGTGCTCAAGACCAGTAACAAACCCGTGAGAGGACATGAATCACATTGTGAGGGGCCATTCATTGGTAGGATTGCATTTAGTAGACTTGGGCTCATGGGCGCTCAAGACCAGTAATCAACTCATGAGAGGACATGAGAACTTCCCATTTACTATTTGTGGATGACAAAAAGGGTTAATGAGTCTGTAGTCCGAGTTGGTCGGTGCCATAGGATACGATGACTCTAGTGGGAAGGATACTGGAAAGGATCGCGAGAGGCAAGGAATGGAAGTATCTAACCCTGACTTTATATAACTATGTAGATGACTTGCATTGGGCTAAGATTTACTTTGACATGCGCCAGTACTCAAACAAATGGTGGTGAGCAATAGTGTTGACCTAAACCCTAGCCATGGAATGTCTGAGAGGGATGCAGGACCCAATTACCACTGGAGAACCCAAGATACCGAGATGGTTGAGGGAGATTGATTTGAGACCTACCCATAGGAGTATGGTGCTATGACTTAAAGCATGTCTGCCATTAGAGTCACATCCACCCAGCCAGTACCCTACCAGGCATACCTGGGTATGTGATCCACAGTCCCAAGGATCAAGTATCGAGAAACCATGCCTCCCACATACGGGATAGCACAATCATGAACAATAATAATTAAGGTAAAATCATATAATAAATGACATAAAAAAATAAGATAAGAACAACTAATCAAAGTGCGGAATAAAATGATACCAAGTGTATAATCAAAAGGAAGGAAGTGAGCGGAATTCACTCCTTTAGTGGCGGCAGAAAGTAGTCAAATAAAGTTAAGTTATAGATCCGACATCTAAAAGAGTATATCAATGAAAGTTATAATTACAGATCCAGGTTCCAAAATGATAGCATAAAGGCCTAAGCTAAGGTCTCCTTGGTCTTATACAATGTATCCTCATAGGTGTACACAAAGGAAACTAAGCAGGGCTTTCCCACACCAGGGTCGGGCTAATCTTGGTACGGAGGGTAACCACCCTCGGTATCTTCACTGTAACCTTCATAATGGCCAAGACCTTCAGTATAGTTTGAGGGATCCTAGTCCACCTCGAGGTATGAGCCATCAACTTTTTCGGTACCTGTAGAGAAATCTAACAAAACAATTGCATAGAAAGGAATGAGTTCGAGAGAATTCAGCAAGGCAGTTATTCCATAATACATAAACCATATGTCACAAATCATAACATGATGCAAAATGATATGAAACACATGATGCAATTATGATTCTAACTCTACATATGCTAGTCTTTATGGTAGAAATACTTTAAGTCATAGCACCATACTTCTTTAGGTAAGTCTCAATCACTGGTTGGTAATGGGTCTTGCATCCCTCGGGACAAATCCATGGTTGGGGTTTAAGTCACCGCTCTCTCACATCACCATTGGTCTAAGTAGTGGCGCATGTCAAGGTGAAGCCTAGCCCAATGCAAGTCATCTACTTAGTCATAACATGTCAGATCCAGATATGTCCATTCCTCCCATCCCGGGATCCTTTCCGGTATCCTTCACACCAGAGTCACGGATATTACTCACCGGACTCACCAACCCTATTGGTCATCCACAAATAGTAGACGGGAAGCTCTCACGTCCTCTCACGAATATAACCCACCGGTCTCGAGTGCCCGTGAGCCCAAGTCTAGCTATTTGCAACCCTACCAATAAATGGCCCTTTCCGGGTATATGTAGTATGATTTATGTCCTCTCATGGGGTGGTTACCGATCTTGAGCGCCCATCAAACCATACTACTACCATGGGTCGTTCAGTCTCAATGCCCTTCCGATTCGGGTTTGATACAACGGGGATGTCCTAGCCAACATATCTAGACAAGTCCTATGTATGTCATCCAATGATTCAGGAAAGCATCAATGCGCATCTTTGGGAACATCCCATACTATTCCCTCCAATGTCCAAGGACAAAAATGTCAAAAGGACATTCCCCAATCACAAATCATACTTATCCAATCACATTCTCAGTTCATCATATCATACATACATATACATCATCATATTGAAAGATACTTCATATCATCACATGATCAAGTGTATAAGTAAATAGCAAGAATGAATAGACATGAAAAACAAAGTAAATAAACATGGTGTTACTGTACAGTAGTCATATGATGTCTAAATACAACTAATAAGCTAAGCCTACTAAGTTGCCAACATCAGTGTAATTGTCACATAGTCTATGTCATATGGGTATAATCGTCCCTACCTTAAGTCACGATGATTGTAAAACCTAGCCCTAACCTTGACCCAGAAACCCTATTGTTTGTAGGTCCGAAACCCGAAGTAAAGCAAGAAGTCAGCTATGGGCCATCCCAATGGAAGACTTGGTGACTGGCTTTGAATCCATGATTGTTGATGACAGTGTTCCCTTTATGGAAACTGATTCTTGATGAAGATCAGATTAGTTGATGGACTTGGAGTGCTCTCTATCATGATTCGAAGGCATTTCTACCTATTAGGTGAGTCACTTGGTGTGTGTGCAAAACCCCTTGATGTTTGGATTTGATCTGAGCCTTCATTTCCCTATTTTGGTCTTGCTGTTCTGATTGGTCGACTGGACCAGTCGACCAATCCAATCGACCAATGGGTTCTATCTTTGCTAATTAGGTCTTACTTACTCTATTTAAGTCCAATATCGAGTCTACTTTGTATTTTCTGCCTCCAAACTCTTTGGAACGTACCAGAGACCTTTGCAAGTCAACTCCCTTGTGTCCTTGGTGTTTATCTTGACGGAACTTCGTCAAAACTCGTGTTCTTACACAAAAAGGTATGTCTACACTCTCTTCTTCTTCATCATCTTTGTTTTTTTTCCTTTTTGGGTTGAGACAGTAGAGAAGATGCTGCATTCTCTATTGCAAACATCTCTGTACTTATCTCTCATGATCTTCCTAAGGATTAATGGCTAAAGCAATGATCTTAATCATGATCACTGCAATCTTTTGAAGGAATCATGATCTAAATCATGATCTTGTCTTCGTTCATCTTTGATTTAAATTATGATCTTCTCAGATCTATTTTATTGATCATATTAGTAGTCAATCGCTGTGTTTTCTTTACATGATCCATAATCTATCAATCTCTAGTTATTTCTCCTTTATCATACCATGCTTTCTTCAAGAATCATGACTGATACATCTATGGTAAGTTTTGTTTCCTTATTTAGATCCATGTTCTTCGGTCTTAGATCTATTTTCTTGAAGATCTATGCATGCCTTTCATGATTTCTTTATCACAATCAATTATCCATCATCCTATTGTTCTTGTCCATGATTTATACTTTGAATTCTTCAAGAACCATGATTGATCTAATTATGGTAACTTTTGTTTCCTAATTTGTAACTTGAAAACTTGATTCGATTAGTGTTTTGAAGTCCTCTATATACTAAGATGCTACCATTGTAGTTTACCCCTTGTTTAGTACCCTTTTGAACCACCAAATTCGGTTCTTTATTCTCAAAACTCTGGTTTTGTAGGCCACTGTCTCAGCTGGTCGACTGATTGGTCAACTGAGCCAGTAGACCAATTCAATCGACCAATGAGTACAGCAAATCCAGATTTGGTCTATTTTGGATGTTTTGATATCTTTCCTTCTAGGTATCTTTCCTAATATGTTGTATACACTTGTTTAGGACCTTCTTCTCAAGTCTTGTCAAGATCTTACTTGAATTCTTAAGATTCCTTTGCGAGTTATATAAGGTAAGGATGGTTACTTTCTTAACTACATAAATTGTATATCTTAGTTTCTATATTTGAATCTTGTTAGTTTATTTCTTTAATTAGATTCGCACAATGTTATACTACTGTTGTACTGTCTTGATATCAGTAGCATTACTTGTTTATATTAAATTGACTCATGTATGATTTACTTACCAGTTTTATACAAGTTGGATGTTATTATTGATTTCTTTCCATATATGAAGTTACCATATATGTGATGTTATGGATTAATGCTTGTGTATCCTTAAGTTATGGTTTGGAAAGGAGAGGTGTCCTTTTGACACTTCTGTCCTTGGACTACTACGGGAATATTATGGGATGTTTCCGGAGATGCCCTCTGGACACCTTCCTAAACTGTTGGATGACATATTTAGGACTGTCTAGTAGTGTTTGGCTAGGATGTCCCATTATGTCAGACCCTAATCGGAGGGGTATTGAGACCGAACAACCCATGGTAGCAATGGGAATTCATGGGCGCTCAAGACCGGTAACCAATCCATGAGAGGACAGGAATCACATTGTGTGGACCATTTATCGGTAGGGTTGTGTATGGTTAGACTTGGGCTCACGGGCGCTCAAGACCGGTAACCAACTCGTGAGGGGACTTGAGAGCCTCCCGTTTACCATATGTGGATGACCTATAGGGTTGATGAGTCCGTAGTCAGGGACTATGAGGACTCTAGTGTGAAGGATACCGGAAAGGATTGCCAGGGGCGAGGAATGGACGTATCTGGATCTGACTTGATGTAACTGAGTAGGAGACTTGCATTTGGCTAGGCTTTGACCCTAACATGCGCCGGTACTTAGACCAATGGTGATGTGAGAGAGTGGTGACCTATACCACAGCCATGGAATGTCTCGAGGGATGCCGGACCCACTATGAAAAGGTGTTGTGTGATGAGACCTTCCTAAAGAAGTACGGTGTTATAACTTAAAGCATGTCTACCAATAGAGACCAGCATACATAGAGTTAGAATCATATTGCATCATGTGTTTCATATCATATAGTATTTTACTTTGCTTTGAAATCCTGCCATTTATGTTGTTATGGATTAACTGCCTTACTGAGTTTCTTTGAAACTCATTCCTTTTGTACAATGTTTTGTTAGACTACTCTACAGGTATTGATGACTATGAAAGTCAATTCGAGGAAGCGCAAATTGAAGAGGCGTACTACACGCAAGGTGCTGGCAACCATGAAGATTACACTGAGGATTCCTCAAGTGGTTTTGCTTGTTACCAGGATTAGACCTGACGTGGAATGGGAATGTCTGAGCATAGTTGATGAAGTCTACGTTTATGAAGATGTTCTCTATAAAGTAGAATAGACTTTAGTTTAGTATGCTTCAGTTTTCTTTCCTATTTTAGATACAGTTGTAATCTTTCTTTTGATTTACAAACTACTATTCCGCTGGTTGTAGAGTGGGATTCTGCCTCACTTTACTTATTAATTTAGACACTCTGATTATCTTTCGTACTCTGATTATATACATGGTGTATTCTTTCCTTATTTGGATCTTTGGTTTATCTTTTGCACATTGATTATTATTGTTCATGATTATGTTATTGTCTATGTGGGAGGTGGATTACTCGATACTTGGTCTTCAGGGCTGTGGATCACACACTCGGGTATGCCAGGTAGGGTACCGGCTAGGTGGATGTGACAATGATGATAATCCAAAGGTCACAAAAGAATGATCCAAGTATGGTATTAAGACCCTAGACAAACATAAATGAAAGATTAGAAAAGAAATCGGGAAAATCGGAGGTCGAACGAATAAAATCGGCGAAGTACACAAATCAGCAATCAATTGGTTGACTGATTGGTCAATTGACTCAGTCAACCAAGCAGTCGACCAAGTGAATAGTGTCGGGGCTGAATAGTGTATTTTGGCCTGAAATCGATCTTCCGAGGCTCGAATCAATTCGAAACTTGGAGGGATTCATTGTAACAGTATAAGAACACTATTAATCAAGTAATTAACACAATCTAATGGTCTAATTGGAAATCCCCAAATTGAAACCCTATGTTTTGAATACAAGAATCATAGCATGAATTGAAATCAATTGAAATTGCAATGGAAATGAAGGAATTAGCTAGGGGAACTGATAAGAAAGGGATTAGAATCATATGCTAGCATAGAACATAGACATAGCACACTTCATACCTTGGTTTAGGACAAGAATGCATGAAATTAAGAAGAGAATCATAGCAATGCATATGCAAGAATTGAAATGAGAGCATCAATAGAAATGGAATAAGATCATAGATTAGCTAAGAGTGAACACTTGGAGTGATGGTTGCAAGGTTGCAGCATCAACTCCAAGTTTGTAACAGCAAGAAAAGAAAAGAAAATAGTAGAATAGAGAGTGAGAGTGATGAATCATACCTTGTAGGTGTTAATGGAGACAAGAAGCAATGATTGGCAATGATTTGAATGGAATAATCTTCACCACTACCAAGGAGGTAATTTGGGAAGCTCTCCCCACGTTCTTAGCAAGTTAGGAATGTGAAATAGGGTTCAAAACACGAGAAACACTTAAGTAGAGAAGGGAATATCCAAAAAGCATCTTTTTCTCGGATTTGGGCAACCTTTGGTCGACTGGCTTGGTCAACTAGCCCAGTCGACCAATCAGTCGACCAAGCATGGACAATATGCTTGATCCAAGGAAATGAAAGGGTAGATTGATCCGAATTGAGTTGGGTTTTCTCCTACAAGTCAATAAACAAGTCTAGAGTAGAGAAATACCTTTGAAACAAAACTAGAAGCGCATCAAGCACTTCAACTAAGCTTCCCCTCTTCTAGGTGTAGTTTCTCACTGAACACTGACAATGCATCCAAGTTAGTGGCATCACTGTCAATGTCCATGGGCTCCGAATCATACACCAAGTCTTCAACTACGAGGGCCCACAAGTCTCTTCTTCTACCACTCCAGGTCTTCGGACCTACAAACATCAAGGGGTCCGGGTCAGAGTCAAGGTTAGTATAGGGTGGGTTTCACAATTAAAGACCAACATACATAGAGTTAAAAGCATAGTTGCATGACTGTCTCATATCATAATGCATCCTCTATGTTTTGCAATCATGTTATATGTGTTATATTGGAAATGAACTACCTTGCTGAGTTCTTTTGAACTCATTCCTTTTGAACAACTTTGTTAGATATTTCTATAGGTACTGATGACTATGAGAACTAGTACTACGAAGCCCTAGCGGATGACTCATACTATTCCCAAAGTGCCGGTTGTTATGACTACGATGGTGAAGACTACATGTGAAGTTGGAACTTATCAAGCTTAGTCAGACTCTGGTGCTTGTCTGTCGGCATTGGGGTATTGAAGCCTTTACCTTTAGACATACCATTTATAGATTTGAAGAGACTTATGTTTAGGAGTTAGTTTATTTCTTTTCTTACACTCTTGAGACGGTTGTAATTTCATTTACATTTGGATCTACTTTTCCGCTGCTGTTCTAGAGTGATTTTTCGCTACACTCTATATTTGATTTATTCTTTTGGTATCATTTTCCGCACTCTGATTGGAATGTAATCTTTCTATGCATCTTGATTATTCATTCATAATATTTACACATTGATTTAGTCTTGATCTCGATTATATTATTGTGAATGTGGGAGGATGATTGCCTCAGACTGATCTTTGGGGCTATGGATCACACACCCAGGTATCGTGGATAGGGTACTGGCTGGGTGGATGTGAAATTGAGAGTCTATGTAAGAGACGGTGACTCTAGGGAGGGAGATATCAAAATAGACTGCATAGGCATAGAAGGGAGGCTAACATATCGGAACGGACTGTCTAGTGCACGAAAGGGAGATATCCAACTCTGAGTGGATGTGACTTAATAAATGACTTGCATTGGCTAGGTATTAACCCCAACATGAGCCAGTACTCAGACCAATGTTGGTGAGAGATAGTGTTGACCTAAACCCCAGCCATGGAATGTTCGAGATGGATGCATGACCCAATTACCACCAGAGAACCCAAAAGACGTGCATCAGAGCTATGAGGGAGAGAGATTTAAGACATACCCAGAGGAGTATGGTGTTGTATCTTAATGTGTGTATGCCAACAGAGACCAACATACTTGCATACATTGTCTCATATCATTGCATCATGCCTGCGTTGAACTGCTTGTAGTTGTTTATTGTGAACTAAACTACTTGCTGAGTTCTTTTGAGCTCACCCTTTTGGGGATATGTTTTTAGATTCAGTTGCAGGTACTGATGACTTTAAAAGTCAAAACACTAAATCTAGGACAAGTGACTGGTACTCTATGCAAGGTGTTAGCTGTTACAAAGATAACGGTGATGGTGCCTTATGAGATTATGAAGCGTACTTGGATTAGTCCTATCATGGAGCTAGTGTGACCGATTTTGATTACAAGAGTTTATGAATACGATCATACTTTATATGAGTTGAAAGAGTTGTATGATTAATAGTTTTCTTTATGTTCTTAGTTTATTCCTGATGTAATAGTTTTAGACTTACTTTAGTATTTCATCTACTTTTCCGCATTTGGACCTATAGAGTTATTTTCCACTACACTCTATAGTTATTTTCTCTGATTATACTCTGATGATATTTCAAGATTATTTCCTTTGATTGATTAATTAAGGTAAACATTGATTATTCATTGCTCATGATTGTGTTTTTGTGTTATATGGTTTATATGGTTTCCCTAGAGTTACCGTGGGACTTGTTGAATCATACCTTCGAGTATCACGGTTAGGGTACTGGCTAAGGGGATGTGACATGGACTTGGAAGATGGACCTTGAGTACAATGTTGACACTTTCAAAAGGTCCTATGGGGTCAGGTAAGACCCTTTCTTAAGTTGGTTGAGGACCCAAGTGGTGCTTTTGCCTTTTGGAAACAAAAATTCAGCAATTTGCAAGGGGGGGGGACCCTTTGGTTGATCCCATCGACCAAAGCAGCCTCCGGACAGAATTGTGTATTTTTGGGAGGTTTAGGTTTTGAAGTCCTATTTATATGTAACTTCAGACTAAACCTAGACACTTTGCCACTTAACTTTTGGAGAACGTGAGACGAACCCTAAAGCCTCCTTTTCAAGCCCAAGTTTGATTCCAAGCATCCAAGCAAAGTTCTTCCATTGATTCTTCTTCTACAAGGTTAGTATTCAATCCTATACTTTGCGGTTTCTCAACTCAGCTTTATTATGTTTAGAATGCATGTTATGTATTTTATTATGAGTGTTTGCCCACGCTCTTTCACTTGATATTGGGTTTGTAATATTTTTATAAACTTATGCATTTTTGTCAATTATGCACTCTTAGTAGTTTCATAAGCATTATTGTGTTTTATGTTTGTTTGTTTAATAGCTCTTATGTAACTTTGTGTTTTATAAACTTATTGTATCTTATTTAAATTAGTTCCATTATGCACTTATGAAGATTTGTGTTCTAAGTTCATAATGAGCCTATTATTCACATCTATTTCACAGTCATTTTTGGATCGATGACTCTAGATGCCCCTACTAAATCACATAGATGTTAGGACTCGTATGAACCAAGGCTCTGATACCACTTCAGTCACACCCCACCCAACCGGATGTTGTCATACCTGAATACCCGTGGGGGTGATACATCGCAAGACTTAGGTTCAATGACAATTCCATACAACACATGATATAGCATAATTAAAAGGACAAGAATAAATCAAGTTCAAGTATATAGTTATCAAATCTGAATTATTAATAGGTTATAATCATCCATTTCTTCAAATCATAAGTTATAACATAAGAGTTTGAAAAGAAAAGATTATAGTTTTGTTCGTAGTGGAATATCTAAGAGTTTCCCTACTGGGAGCCAAATCCATAAGAGCAATCTAAACAAGGGCATGAAGAGTCATGCGTGTCACATCCACCCAGCTAGTAGCCTATTCATGGTACCCGAGTGTGTGATCTACAGCCCCAAAGATTAGTTCGAGGAAATCAACCTCCAACATTTACAATAATACAATCAAGAACATAACTAAATCAATCTTTAATTATTATAAATGAATAATCAAGAGAATATTCAAAAAGAGTTTACAATATAACCAGAGTGCAGAAAATGATACCAAAAAAATAAATCAAATGTAGAGTGAAGTGGAAAATCACTTTACAATAGCAGCGGAAAAGAAGATCAAATTTTAAAAGGAAATTACAACCAATTCCAAAAATGGAAGAAAAAAACTAAATCTAAACTAATGTCTCTTTTAGCTTAAATAAAATTCGTCTAAATTTATAAGTCTCAATATCCCAGTGTCGTTGCACTAGCTCCAAAGTATGACTAATCCTAGTACGCTCCACAGTCACCTTGGTAGTCTTCACTGTCATAGTCATAACAGCTATTAGCTTGGGAGTAGTATGAGTCATCCAGGGTAATCTCATATAGTTGTCCTTTATAGTCTTCAGTATCTGTAGATAGATCAAACAACATTGTTCCAAAAAGGACGATTTCAAAAGAACTTAACAAGATAGTTTATTCCACAATAACACATATAACATGATAGCAAAACATATCGAGACAAATCATGCAAGTTGCTTCTAGCTCTATATATGTTGGTCTCTAGTGGCAGGCATGCTTTAAGTCATAGCACCATATTCCTCTGGGTAGGTCTCAAATCACTCTCCCTCAACCATCTCGGTATCTTGGGTTCTCAGGTGGTACTTGGGTCCTGCATCTCTCTCGGACATTCCATGGCTGGGGTTTAGGTCACCGCTCTCTCACATCACAATTGGTTTAAGTATTGGCGCATGTCAAGGTTAATCTTAGCCCAATGCAAGTCATCTACTTAGTTATATCAAGTCAGGGTTGGATACTTCCATTCCTGGCCTCTCGTGATCATTTCCGGTATCCTTCCCACTAGAGTCATCATATCCTACGGGTACAACCAACTAGGACTACAGACTCATTAACCCTATTGGTCATCCACAAATACTAAACGGGAAGCTCTCATGTCCTCTCACGGGTTGGTTACCGGTCTTGAGCGCCCATGAACCCAAGTCTACTACTGCAACCCTACCAACGAATGTCCCCCACAATGTGATTCATGTCCTCTCACGGGTTGGTTACTAGTCTTGAGCGCCCACAAATCCCCATTGCTGCCACGGGTCACCCGGTCTCAATTCCCTTCCGAATTGGGTCTGATATAACAGGGTATTCCTAGCCAAACACTACTAGACAAGCCCTAGGTATGTCAACCAATAATCAGGGAAAGAGTCAAGGGGCACCATAGGAAAATGTCCCATACCACCTCCATTGGTGTCCAAAGACAGAAATTTCAAAAGGACATTCCCCATTCTCCAATTATAACTTAGGCAAACACATTCCAAATCAGTCATTTCATAAACACAACTGACGAATCGTCACATAGGTAAATAATCAATCATTCATAATCAAAATAACAATTGAATCACATGACCAAGTCTTACTGTAGTTACAATAATTACAGCAGAAATGTAACTATAAGAAAGTCATGAAAATAATAGTATGATCATGCAATTTAAATATAAGTAAACATGCATTATAGGTTATTTGGGAACAAACGTCCTTACCTTAGTTAATCTCAAAAATCTCCGAAGAAAAGAATGAGGACAGGTCCAAAGTTAGCAAACAAACCCTAAACATACATAGGTTAAGCATTAGGAACAAACCCTCGAAGATTTGAAGTGAAACAGATCAAAACAAGCCAACCTTGCTATCACTGACTCTGTTGGTCTGTCACTTGATCTGTCATGTGATCGACCAACAGTGTTTTGTACGAATAGAAACCCTAACTTTTTATCCAAAACTCAACTTCTGGGATTCGAAACACTCTGAAATTTTAAGGGAAACTTTAAAACAGTAAACTACGACTATGTAGCATAGATTAGGCATCAACAATGATCATAAGAGTAAAATTCTAACTTAATCAAAAGTTTGCTTTTATCGAAATCAATCCGTGAATTCTACAGAAAGGCTAGAGAGAATGAGAATTTACTCTAGAAAGAAAAAAACAGTAGATCATAGATAGAAATAATCATAGGAATGTATATTGCATGCTTTAGAAATCAAAAACCTAAAATGGATATTCAATCATGAAGATCACACTTGATTTCCCTTCGAAATCATCATGTGGAGATTCACAAGGTTATAGAGTGTATGGAGATCCCCTATAGAACAACAAAGATTGGGGGATCAATCATGGGGATGACATAAGATCATCCTCCCAAACATAGAGAGTAGAAGAATTCGAAAGGATAGTAGATGAAGTGGGAGTAGCAGTGAATACCAACCTTAAGAAAGAAGATCCGCCAAAAATCTTTGCGGATTTGATGAGGATCTTCCAAAATCCAATGTGCATGCTTGAGAGAGGTTTCCCACGTTCTCCAAAGGCTTAAAAACAATATGGGGCTGATTACCACGAAGTTATAATATAAAGAGCATAAAAAACCCTAAAAATTATAAATTACACATAAGCCCCTGTCATTGTTGGTCAATTAGGTTGGTCTATAAGGTGATCAACCAACCCTGATAACAAGGCCAAAAACAGGGTTTTCAAGCTCCAAACCTCAAAATTCCATAGGGGCTTCTCCCAACTCAAACAAGTGGCTTACCTAGCATTGAGGGACCTTCCAAAACATGTCCAACTATGGCTCAAGTCCATCCATCAAGCTCTTCTTCATCAAAATGCATTTTCTTCCCCAAATCAGATAGGGTTTCCACATAGGGATCTCCATCATCAATCTCCATGGGTTTTGGGTCAAACACCATGTCTTCCACTAAGATGGCCCACAATTGCCTTCTACCTTCACTTTGGGTCTTCGGACCTACAAACAAATGGATTTCCGGGTTACGATTTGGGTTGGATTTCACGATGTGTGTCCACTTCTTCTCCAGTTGCTCCCTTAAGAAAGTTTGCCAATGATGAACCCTCCACTTGGAAGGAGTCCTCATAAGCTGTAGTATATTCTAATAGAAATATATATAAAAGGAATGAGTTCAACATAACTTAGTGAGGTCACCTCAACATCATATCATGCATTCGTTCACAAGATTCCACACCACACATATAGCATGAATATCGATAATGTAATTAATGATAATGATGTGATATATGAATGATTATGATACTATGCTCCTAAATCTATCATGAGGTCTCTATAGAAGACACGCATTAAGTCATACACCAGTCTCTTCTAGGTGGTCTCATTCGCTCTCCCTCAACAATCACTATATCTTGGTTTCTCCGCGATTGTTGGGTCAAATTACATCAATTTGTGGCTGGGGTATAAGTCAACACTCTCTCACATCACCGTTGGGCATGAGAACTAGCACATGTCGAGGATTACTCTAGGCCCAATGCACAGTCATACGGTCTCGTACTACATATGGTCTAGATACTTCCCCTATGGCACCAACCAACTCAATTCAATATCCTTTTCTACTAGAGTCATCGTATCCTATGGCACCAACCAACTCAGACTACATTGACTCTTAACCCTTTTGGTCATCCACATATAATGGACATGACGCTCTCCATGTCCTCTCAGGGCTTGGTTACCGGTCTTGAGCTCCCATGAACCCTTATCTATTATATGCAACCCTACCATATCATGATGGTAGTGGGCCTGCTTGATGCTCACAGGACTCAGCCACTGACATCACGGATTAAACCGGTTTCAATACCAAGGGTAGTAGTACTCATGAGGTTACCTAGCCAAACACTTCTAGATACCTAGCATCACCTTTCATTCTCACAAAGCCACGCACATAATCACAAAATAATAAATATTAAAGCAAGGCAAGATATCAAAAATAAAAATTAATTAACATCATTAAACATGCAATATAAGGTTAAGTATATTCCTCACCTTTAAATTCGATTTCGTTCTCCAAAATCCCAAATTTCACTCTCACAAGTCAGTGATTTATATCAAAATAAACCTAATCATGTAAGAGAATTAATAAATATATATTAGAATTCAAATGGGTTTCAAAAGGTATCCCAAAACCATCCCACAAAAGCCCAATTAGACAACTAGGTTCAAAACCGTCGTTCTCAACCTAGTTTGGTGAAAAGTCATTATTTCGCCTCTGATTCAAAGTCGAATTGAAATGAAACTTTGGGTAAGTCTAATTGGTAGCAATAGGGTCCTAAGGGTATCTTCAATCTGACCCAATTCGTCCTAAATCAAAAAGGCCCAAATTTGGCTCATTAAATCGCCCGCAAGGGTCTTAGAGAGTCAAAACGCAAAATCTTTTGCGACGATTCGCACCAACCACTCACATACTAGAGGGAAGCATTAATACAACTATTTAAGATCAATAAACCCTAACATGCTTCCACTACTAAAATCTCACATTCAAAGTGGAGAAAACCCCACAAAACTATGTTTAAAGAAGAGGGTTTAAGGATTCTTACCTCTTTCGATGTTCTCACGACGATCTGGGTCACAAAGCACCTTTGGTTGGATGGAATATACTTTTCTACTTAGTTTCTCCTTTTCTCCAAGTCCAAGCCTCAGCCCCACTCTAGCATTAGAAAATGCGTTTAGAGGTGAGTTAAAACATAAAATAGGGTTTTAAAACCCGAAATCCCAATTCAGTCCCGTAATTGAAAAATGGGTGGGGGTTGGGGCGGTCGACTAGTCCAATCAACCAGTCCATGTTTGACCCCCCATTAAGGGTCCGATTCGGGTGATTTTTGGCTTCAATGAAGGTCTTTCGATTATCTACTCTTGGATATATTTACCTCGTCAATCGGACTCTCCATCACCAGTCTATGGACATGAAAAAATTGTCTTTTAACGCCATCATGATTGACCTTTTCTCTCCTCTTAAACTCTAGGAGAGATGTCGAGTTATCATTAGGGTCATCCACAATCATTGAGTCCACTTCTGAACTTTGGGGCTTGACTAGAATGGCCCATAGTTGTCGCCGACTTGAGGCCTGGGTTCGCGGTCCTAAAACCATGGGTTAAAGGGTTAGATGTCACGCCCTCCCAGCCGGTACCCTATCTGGCATACCCGAGAGTGTGATCCACAGCCCGAAGATTAGGTATCGAGTGATCAACCTCCCACATAAACAATAACATAATCATGAACAATCATAACAAGAGTGCGGAAGATAAATCATAGATCCAATAAAGAAAGAATGAATCATAAATGAATCAGAATACTAAATATAATCAGAGTATCAAACAGATAAGTAAAGCGAGGCAAAAATCCCACTTTACAACCAGCGGAAAAGTAGCTCTAAAAGAATAAACTAGACAAATCCTAATCCCAGTAACAAGTACATTGGGTAACTAAATTGTTCTCCACTTTATAGACAACATCCTTGTAAGTGTAAATCTCATAAATAGCACAAGGACGCTTCCACTCAATGGTCGGACTAAGCATCGTACGGAGCATAACCACTCGCGGAATCTTCAGAGTAATTGTGGTAACCGCAATCACCTTCCCCGGAGATATGCCTCTTCGCCTTGCGCTTCTTCATAGGGACCGTCATAGTACTCAAGACTCACAGGATAGTCTAACAACATTGTACAATAAAGGAATGAGTTTCAAAGAAACTCAGTAAGGCAGTTAAAATCCATAATAACATAAATGGCAGTATTCCAGAACAAACATAAATGCAATATGATATGAGACAAGCAATGAATGAATGAATCTAACTCTATGTATGCTGGTCTCTATTGGCAGACATGCTCTAAGTCATAGCACCGTACTTCTTTAGGAAAGTCCACTCACATCCTCAACCATTTAAGATATCTTGGATTCTCACACGGATCATTTCACCGGTCTTGAGCAGCCGATTGGTAATGGGTCCTTCATCCCTCAGGACAAACCTTGGCAGGGGGTTAAGTCAACACACTCTCTCACAACCATTTGGTATAAGTACTGGCGCATGTCAGGGTAAAACCTAGCCAAATGCAAGTCTTCTACTTAGTTACATCAAGTCAGATCCAGATACTTCCATTCCTCGTCCCTGACGATCCTTTCCGGTATCCTTCACACTAGAGTCAGCGTATCCTATGGCACCGACCAACTCGGACTACGGACTCATCAACCCTATTGATCATCCACATATGATAAACGGGAAGCTCTCACGTCCTCTCACGGGTTGGTTACCGGTCTTAAGCGCCCGTGAGCCCAAGTCTAATCATATGCAACCCTACCAATAAATGGCCCCCACAATGTGATTCCTGTCCTCTCACGGGTTGGTTACTGGTCTTGAGCGCCCATGAATCCCCATTGCTACCACGGGTCGTTCGGTCTCAATACCCCTCCGATTAGGGTCTGACATAACAGGACATCCTAGACAAACACTACTAGACAATCCTAGATATGTCATCCAACAGTTTAGGAAGGTGTCCAGAGGGCATCTCCGGAAACATCCCATAATATTCCCGTAGTAGTCCAAGGACAGAAGTGTCGAAAGGACACCTCTCCTTTCCAAACCATACTTAAGCATACACATGCATCAATTCATATCATCACATATATGGTAACTTCATATATGGAAAGAAATCAATAAGTACAATCAATTGTATATAATTGGTAAGTAAATCATACATGAATCAATTCAACATGAATAAATAATGCTACTGTAATCAAAGTTATGCAACAGTAGTATATCATTGTAAGAATCTAATTTAGGAATCATATCAATGATATTCAAATATAGAAACTAGATTCATGCTATCTATGTAATTAAGGAAATAACCATCCTTACCTTTTATAACTCGCAAAGGAATCCTAAGAAATCAAGTAAGATCTTGGCAAACTTGAGAAGAAGGTCCTAAACAAGTATATACAACATATTAGGAAAGATCCCTAACAGAAAAGATATCAAAACATCCGAAACGCGACCAAATCTGGAGTTGCTGTACTCATTGGTCGAGTGGATTGGTCGAGTGGTCCAATCGACCAATCAGTCGACCAATGCAGACAGTAGCCTATAAAATCAGAGTTTTAAGATATGAAATCCGAATTTGGTGGTTCAAAAGGGTACTAATCAAGGGGTAGACTACATCAGTAGTATTCTAACAAATAGGGGACCTCAAAACACTAATCCAATCAAGGTATCAAGATCCAAATTAGGAAACAAAAAGTTACCATAATTAAATCAACCATGGATCTTGATGAATTTGAAATAGAAAACAAAGACAAGAACAATAGGAGGATGGATCATTGCTTTCGGTAATGGTATCATGAAAACATACATAGATCTTCATGGAATAAGGCTTAGAGGTATAAATCTAAATAAGGAAATAAAACCTACCATATATGTAACTACCATGCATCATGAAGAACACATAGTATGGTAGAAGAGAACAACTAGAAATCTATAGATTATGGATCATGGAAAGAAAACACAGTAATTAACTACTAACATGATCAACATAGAAGATCCAAAGAGATCAGAATTCAGATTAGAAGTTTAACAGAGATTAGATCATGGTTTGATCATGATTCCTTCAAAAGCTTGCAATGATCATGGTTAAGATCATTGTTCTAGCCTCAAATCCTTAGGATGATCATGAGAACATGTTCAGAGATGTTTGCAACAGAGAATGCAGCATCTCTTCTACTGTCTCAACTCAAAAAGGAAAGAAAAACAAAGGTGGAGGAGAATAAGAGAGAGTAGACATACCTTTCGATGCAAAAAGAAGAGTTTTGACGAAGATCCGTCAAGAAAACACCAAGGATGCAAGAGAGATGACTTGCAAGAGGTCTTTGGTTCTGTTCCGAGAGTTTGGAGGCAGCAAATACGAAGTGGACTCGAGATTGGACTTAAATAGAGCAAGAACAACCTAATTGCCAAAGACAAGACTCATTGGTCGAGTGGATTGGTCGATGGCCCAATGCGACCAATCAGCGACCAATGCTGACAGCAAGACCAAAACAGGGAATTGAAGGCCCAGATCAAATCCAATCCTAAAGGGGTTTTGCACACAAGTCAAGTGACTTACCTAATAGGTAGAAATGCCTTCAAACCAAGATAGAGAGCACTCCAAGTCCATCAACTAAATAGATCTTCATCAGGATTCAGTTTCCATAAATAGAACCTCATCATCAACTTTCATGGATTCAAAGCCAGACACCAAGTCTTCTACTGGGATGGCCAAGAGCTGACTTCCTACTTTACTTCGGGTCATCGGACCTACAAATAACAAGGTTTCCGGGTTAAGGTTAGGGCTGGGTTTTACATTAGAAATCCGGGGGATTTCGCAGAAATAGACACAAATATTTTTGATGAACTAGGATAGAATCTAACAAGAAAATTGAGCAGCAAGATTCTCTTAAATGGAATCTAGTTGAGAATTTGCTACACTGAATCAAAAATATAATCTAAGCCTCCTAACTAGATCAAAACAAAGGTTAACCTAGTCAGTAGGCTTCGGGGCTTGTGTTATGGATAAACCACCCATCTACCGGTTTATACCGAGTCAATCGGTGGGCTAAGCATAAAGTAATATTGAGCCACCTATTACACTCATTTCAAATCGTGACCATCAATAAGAATTAAACATCCAAAAGATCAGGTGAAATCAAGACAGAGGCTGAGACCTATAAATACGAGAAAGAAAAATGCAGAGGTAGGACACTTCTTATTACAAAAACTAGTCTACAACTTTTCCCGCTTCTTAAAACTTTTGACCTTTAGGTTCTTCAGAGCTCTAGAACTCTTTCAATTCAAGCCTACTGACTTGATCATCGGAAACAGAGAACTGTCAAGCTGATCAACTTTGTTTCTAACATTGTTTCAAGATCAGCTGAACGCTAGCAGAAACTTGATCAGGAACAAAGAAGATTATTCGGTTTAGACTGGAATGATTGAGTTTGGTTAGGTCTACCTCCTTGGAATATTTGACACCAACAGGAAAGCTGTCAATGGATCCCATTTTTTAGAATTGTGGTGTTGCGTCTAGAACTTCTTCGAGGGCCGGATATTGAGATGACCACCTTAAGAGCTCTCCAGCCAAGTTGGAATAACTGGGATGCCTGCACACTCAAAGAAAGCAAGAACGGTCCGGCCTAGTTTTTGCCAGGGAACCACCTCCGACGCTCAAGTCAGCCTAGGCAACAATAAGAGTTCTTGAGAGAGTTCTCAAAAACGTAATGGGTAATTACTCAGATGAAAGTTCCCGTACCTTTCTCCATGTAGGAGGTGGGTTTATATAGAGGTTACCTGGAGGCGGCGCTTCCTTGAGTTTTGGATCAGCCGTTGGAGAGTGAGCGGAGTGTCCTTGGAATAACGGCTCCTTCTTTGTCGCACCAGATAGAGCCGTTAACTGTTGACTCATCTCCCCAATTCTCGAAACGGCTCTTACTGAGTAGTTATCTGTAACTAACTCTCTTGACCTGGCCATCTTCTTCAATGTCTCTCTTGGACTTAGTCCAAATGGGCTTCTTGAGCTTATTCCATGCATGTTCCCTGAAGGGGTGAATATGCTTCCTCCCGAGAGGTTTTTTGTGCCTCTCAAGGGAGAACACTATTCCTCCCGAGTCTTCAGAATAATCATGTCCCGAGGGGGTTTTCTGTGCTTCTCAAGGGAGAACACTATTCCTCCCGAGTCTTCAGAATAATCATGACCCGAGGGGGTTTTCTGTGCTTCTCAAGGGAGAACACTATTCCTCCCGAGCATGCAGAAGACACATGTCCCGAGGGGGTATGTGTTTTACTCTAGAAGGGATTCTCAGAATCCTCCTAAGAGGACTTCCCTTAAGAAGACTTCTCTATCCCGAGTGGGTGTGTACGTTCGTCTCGGGGGGGCCCCTTAGGCTATATTTTCTCCACAACAGAGCCCCCCATTCCGTGCGATCGGTCTCCCGAGTGTATGGAATGCTTTTCTCACACCTCTTTGAAGGTTTTTTCTTTTGAAGAAATTCCAATGCGTCGTCTTGAATGATAGCCCTCATTTCTCTAAAGTCTCGTCGAGTCGGGAAGCCCCCAGCCGGGTTCTCCGAGAGATGCCATTGCCTCTATTAAGGGTGTCATGCTCTTCAAGCCGTTCAGCCCACTTGACCCTTGACTGTACCAAGCCTCTTGAAGAAGAAGAAACTAGAGATAGCTTCGAGAAGAAGACTTCAATAGTTCGGGGAACTCCAAAAATTGAGCGAGAAGCAAACATGGTTGAGGTGATCCTTCGTCCTCCTGAAAAACAAGATTGATGTACTCCTGGGTCTTTATTCCAGATAAACTGCCCGAATGGGGTCCCGAATGTGTAGCCTTGGAATAGTCCTTTGAGAAATTCCATCTTATGAGAGCCTTACTTAGACTTTCATGAGAAATGGAGAAATTCTCCCGAGTGGCTACCCGAGTTAGGTCTCGAGTGTGACGCCTTTGAGAAATTCCATCTTATGAGAGCCTTACTTAGACTTTCATGAGAAATGGAGAAATTCTCCCAGGTGGCTACCCGAGTGAGGTCCCGAGTGTGACGCCTTTGAGAAATTCCGTCTTATGAGAGCCTTACTTAGACTTTCATGAGAAATGGAGAAATTCTCCCGAGTGAGGTCCCGAGTGTGACGCCTTTGAGAAATTCCATCTTATGAGAGCCTTACTTAGACTTTCATGAGAAATGGAGAAATTCTCCCGAATGGTTACCCGAGTGAGGTCCCGAGTGTGACGCCTTTGAGAAATTCCATCTTATGAGAGCCTTTCTTAGACTTTCATGAGAAGTGGAGAAATTCTCCCGAATGGCTACCCGAGTGAGGTCCCGAGTGTAACGCCTTTGAGAAATTCCATCTTATGAGAGCCTTTCTTAGACTTTCATGAGAAGTGGAGAAAATCTCCTGAGTGGCTACCCGAGTGAGGTCCCGAGTGTGACGCCTTTGAGAAATTCCATCTTATGAGAGCCTTTCTTAGACTTTCATGAGAAATGGAGAAATTCTCCCGAGTGGCTACCCGAGTGAGGTCCCGAGTGTGACGCCTTTGAGAAATTCCATCTTATGAGAGCCTTTCTTGGACTTTCATGAGAAGTGGAGAAATTCTCGGGCCGAGTGGAGGTCCCGAGTGTGACGCCTTTGAGAAATTCCATCTTATGAGAGCCTTTCTTGGACTTTCATGAGAAGTGGAGAAATTCTCCCGAGTGGCTACCCGAGTGAGGTCCCGAGTGTGACGCCTTTGAGAAATTCCATCTTATGAGAGCCTTTCTTAGACTTTCATGAGAAATGGAGAAATTCTCCCGAGTGGCTACCCGAGTGAGGTCCCGAGTGTAACGCCTTTGAACTCTCTTGGGTTCTTTGTTGATTTGAAGAGTGCTCCTGGGTTCTTAAGCTTGTTAAGAACTCTCCTAGGCTCTTCGTAAGAATGCTCTTGGGTTTTTGTGAAGAAATGCTTGTGTCTTCTTCGCTATAACTTTCTTTTCAAGAAAAAGGATGTCAAAAATGGAGACATAGACTTTATTGAGAATCAAATGGTCTTTCGACTTGGTTGCAAATGGTGCATATCTGGACTAACTCTACTGATAGAATTTTTGAAGATTCATGGAATTCCAAGTTCGATCAATTGTCTCACCCGTGGCTAAGCTTTTTGGCTTGTATGTCCCTGGTTTCGTCTCTTGTTCGACGAGATATGGCCCTTCCCATGTGGGTGAGAGCTTGCCTTGGTTTCTTGGGTCTGATGCTGCAACTTTGCGGAGCACTAAGTCACTCGCACGATGTCTTCTATTTTTTACCCGAGCATTGAAGTATCCAGCTACTCGGTTATGATATTTGTGATTTTGGTATTCTAACCTGCTTCGCACTTCGTCTATTAGATCAAGATTGCTCTTCAAGCCTTCTTCGTTTGCTTCTTCATTGAAGTCTGTATATCTCTTTGATTCTGCCAATACCTCCACTGGGACAAGTGCTTTTGTGCTGTAGGTTAGCTGAAAAGGTGTTTCTCCCGTAGGAGTTCTGGCCTTGGTGCGATATGACCAAAGAACGCTTGGTAGTTCTTCAACCCATTTGGTCCGACTTGTCTCCAGACGCTTTTTTATTCCATTCAAAAGCGTCCGATTGGTTATCTCAACTTGCCCATTGCTCTGTGGATACGCCACGGATGAAGTTCTATGTTCGATGTGATATCTTTCACAAAAATTCTTGAAGCCAGCCCCGACAAATTGCTTTCCATTGTCGGTCACAAGGATCTTTGGAATTCCAAATCTATAGATGATCATTTCTTGAAATAACTTCTCCATTTGTTTCTCAGTAATGGATGAGAGAGGTTCGGCTTCCACCCACTTAGTGAAATAGTCGATTGCCATGATTAAATATTCTCTATTGTTGGCGGCCTTAGGGAGCTTTCCCACCAAATCCCCACATGGCGAAGGGAATCGGACTGGAGACAGATGTAAGAGGGACAGCCGGAGTCTTCGGAACAGATGCATGAAGTTGACATTGCTTGCATTTTCTGACATAGTCCACGGCATCTTTCTGAATAGTCGACCAATAAAGGCCTTGGTGTATAATTTTATGGGCCAAAGCCCGACCTCCCATATGTGCTCCACATATTCCTTCGTGTACCTCGGCTAAGGCCTATTGAGCTTGAGAAGGGCCAACACACTTTAAGAGAGGTTGTGTGACCGATCTTCTATAGAGTTGATCCTCTATGATGGTGAACTTCACGGCTTGATTTTTAACTGCCTTAGCCTCCTTGATGTCTTCTGGAAGGATATCATTCTTCAAATATGATATTATTGGGTTCATCCAACTAGGCTCTTCTTCAATATCCATCGCTTCGACTTCCCGAATGCTAGGAATTTCCAACTGTTCAATATAAACAGCTGAGCCTAAGGTTGAGTACTTGGATAAAGCCAACTTGGATAACTCGTCTGCTAATTCATTTTCCTTTCTCGGAATTTGCTTTATTTCAAGATGATCAAAATAATGGCGACAATCGTCAATTTTGGCTAAGTAATTCGCCATTCTGGTTTCCTTTGCCTCGTACACGCTGCGAACTTGATTCACGATCAACTGAGAATCACTTCGGACTTCCAATTCTCGGACTCTTAGGGCTCGGGCAAGTCTTAGTCCTACTAGAAGGGCTTTGTACTCGGCCTCATTATTAGAGGCTTTGAAGTTGAATCTTAAAGCATAATGAATAGTCAATCCATTCAGTTCGATTAGCATTAACCCTACTCCACTCCCCGAAGAGTTGCTCGAGCCGTCAACATATAAAGTCCATAACTCCTGACCGGGTGGATCTTCTACTCCCGAACTGGGCATGCTATTCTCAAGAACAAAGTCGGCTAAAACTAGTCCTTTTATAGCTGGATGAGTTCTGTACTCGATTTGGTATTCGCTTAACTCAATGGCCCATGTTACCATTCTTCCTGCTAAGTCTAGTTTCTGTAGTATCTTCTTCAACGGGAAGTTGGTCAAGACTACAATTGGATGAGCTTGGAAGTATGGTCTAAGTTTCCGAGATGCGACTACAAGGGCTAAAGCTTGTTTGTCCACATCCGGATATCGCGTCTCGGCATCTACTAGAACATGACTTATGAAATAAATAGGGTTTTGCGAAGTACCTTCTTCTTTTACTAACACCGCGCTTACTGCCGCTGGAGAAATTGCTAAGTATGTGAATAGTTGTTCTCCCGTTGAAGGTCGGGCTAAGAGAGGTGGAGTCCCGAGCTTCTCCTTTAACTTCTCAAATGCTTTCTGACATTCATCGGTCCATAAGGTATCCTTTGCCTTCCCGAGGTCTTTAAGAGCCTTGAAGAAAGGCAAACATTTCTCACCCGATCTAGAGATGAATCTGTTTAAGGCAGCTACTCTTCCGGTTAGGCATTGAATATCCCTAATCGTTTTTGGTGACTCCATCTCGAGCAAGGCTTTGATTTTTTCTGGGTTGGCCTCAATTCCTCGTTGGGATACAATAAATCCAAGGAATTTTCTGGAAGAAACTCCGAACGCGCTCTCTGGATTTAGCCTCATCTGATATGTTCTTAAAGTACCAACGACTTCTTCAAGATCTTCCACATGACTTCTTTGGACAATACTCTTTATGAGCATATCATCCACATATACTTCCATATTCCTTCCGATTTGGTCTTTGAAGACTTTGTTTACCATTCTCTGATAAGTGGCCCCAGCGTTCTTCAACCCGAAGGGCATTACTTTGTAGAAGTAACTTTCTCGATCTGTCATGAAGGCCGTATCCCTCTCGTCCTTGGGATTCATCATAATCTGATTATATCCCGAGTAAGCGTCCATGAAGCTTAATACTTCATGTCCTGTCGTGGCGTCAATCAAAAGGTCGATCCAGGGAAGTGGATAGCAATCCTTTGGGCATGCTTTATTCAAGTCTGTGTAATCCGTACACATTCTCCATTTGCCGTTGGCTTTGTTCACCATTACTACATTCGCCAACCAAGTTGGACATTCTATTGGTTTTATGAAACCCAATTGCTCTAGCTTCTCCACTTCGTTTCTGATGGCAGCATGTTTCTCGAGCGAAAAATTCCTTCTTTTTTGGATCATTGGAATTGCATCGTCCCTGATCCATAAGCTGTGTTCTGCAACTCTTCGATCTATTCCGGGCATGTCTTCGGCCGACCATGCGAATACATCTAGGTTGTTCTGGAGAAACTCGATCAATTCTTCCTTGAATTCTATAGGTTGTTCTGAACCGATCATAGTCCCTCTCTCGGGAAGATCCGGATGAAGTTGAATTTGCTCAAGCTTTTCAATAGGTTCGGCTCTCTGCATAGCTTCTTCATCCTGGTCATCCCTAATTTCAATACTCATTGTATTGCCCGATCTCTCGGTTCTTCTGACTTTCTTAAGATAATTCACATAACATTGTCTGGAGACTCGCTGATCAGAAGAGCACTCCCCGACTCCTGCTGTGGTTGGAAACTTCAACTTCATATGTGTTGGAGAAACCACCGCCCCTAAGGCGTTAAGAGTTGGCCTCCCGAGTAAGACGTTGTAAGCTGAAAGGTCCCGAACCACCATGAATGTTGCTTGGACGACTGCATCCTGAGGGGAGGTCCCGATCCTTAGATCCAATTGGATGGTCCCTTCGGATATGGCGGACAACTCGGCGTACCCATATAAGTGAGTCCCGCAAGGAGTCATCATCTCGTCCTCAAACTTCAATTTCTTAAATGCTTCATAGGATAGTAAGTCGGCAGAAGATCCCGTGTCTACAAGAACGCGGTGAACTTCCCGATTTGCCAATTTCACTCTGATAACTATTGCATCGTCTTGAGGAGAAGTGACGCCCTTGAGATCTTCGTCGGTGAAGGTTATTGGATCTGGGCATAAGTCATTTCTTCGTTTTCTTGGCAACTGCATCGATCCAACGAACCGTGCCTTTTGCTTCGCTTTCTTAATGGATTCTTCGGTTGGATTTCCCAAAACTATATAGATGGGAGAGAATTCCTGAGTGTCGGGTCTCTTCTCGGGATTTTTGTCTGCCCTCTCAGGACTTTTGGATCTGAGTCTTTTTGTTGATCTAGGTGGGGACTTCTCTCGATCTTGTCGCTTCTTCTAAAGATACTTTTCAAGATGCCCTTCTTGGATGAGTTTCTTGATCTCGATCTTTAGATTTCTGCACTCATCCGTATGGTGGCCGTAGTCTTTGTGAAAGCGGCAATACTTTTTCATATTCCTATCTTCGGGTCGGGCTCTTATCTTGCCCGACCACTTCAAGTTTTCTTTTCTCTGATCTGTAATAGAATTTCTGACCTCTTAGTATTAAGAGGTGTAAAGTCTCCATTGGCGAGTCTTTCTTTCCAACCTCCCTTTTTGTCATCTCTTGCCCGAGCATTTGAATTCTGACCTCTTTCTCCATAATTCTTCTTTTCCTTTATGCCTCTCGTAGACTCTTCTCGGGCTTCAATAACTTCTGCAACTGTTGCTGTTTTTGACATTTCTTAAGAAGTGCTCCATAAGTCTTTGGCTTGTCTTGGAGCAATACTTCAAGCAAACGTCTTTGGGTTATTCCACTCCATAATGCATTGTACGCCACCGTATCATCCAATTCTTCAACCTCGATAGCTACTTTATCGAGTCTGAGAAGATAGTCTCGAACATACTCATTTGGTTTCTGCCTAATGGCAAAGAGGTTATCTGCGGTCTTCTTACTCCCGATGCAACTTCGGAATCGGGCAATAAACTTCCTCCCGAGTTCTCGGAAGTTTTGGATGGATCTTGGCTGTAGGCTAAAAACGACTTTATAGCCGGGCCTTTGAGAGATGCCAGGAAAGTTCGGAATAATGGCTCATCCTCTTGGCCAATCATGGCCATAACAGACTTGAAATAACTAATATGTTCACGAGGATTAGACTTACCTTCATAAGGAGTAAACGTCGGCATGATAAAGTTAGGTGGAAGAGGTGCTCTCATGACTTCTTCTGAGAAAGGTTCTCTGTCAACCACGTCATAGTCGTCGTCTATGTGAAATCCCGCCTAATCCTAACCTTGCTACTGTGCCAAATCCATACCTACCATATGCATTATTCGATTTATTCTCTCTCGACTGTCGTATGAGTTGCCTAGTTTTGTTTGGTAGAAGTTCACCCCGAAGCTGATCTTTTCTCTCCTCTATTTCTTCTTGTGCCTTTTATTTCCCTTTGATAGGAGGGTGATCTTAAGTAATTCCCATGACTGATCCTCCTATCCCTGCTGTTCTAGAGTGGACCTCCATACACCCTATAACCTTGTGTTTTCCCCACATGATGATTTCGAAGGGAAATCAAGTGTGATCTTCATGATTTGTTAGTCCTTCTAATTATTTCAAGACTTCAAGCTTTTCATCCCTTGTTCCTCAATCAAAGGTTAGTAATCTCTCTTGTATTGTATTGATCTACTTTTACTATGTTTTACCCTTTGTGATTGAGATTTAGAAGAAGATGTTGCATCCTTGCAACCATCTCTGTACAATCTCTTTTCATTTTTTTGGGTTTTATGATCTTCATATTGATCTTTACCATGATCCTTATGAAATCTTCATAAAGCCATGATCTTACTTTACTCTTACTATGTTTTATTCTTTGTGATTGAGACTATGAAGAAGATGCTGCATCCTTGTGAAGTCTTTATGAAGCCATTATCATACTTTTGATTTGATTTCAAGGCATGTTAGATTTATCCCTTGTTTTCTTACAAAAGTTTTATTGTTAATTGTTTTCCGAAGATTTTTGGAGAAGAAAAGTCAAGATAAAAGCAATGTCCTCCATCTCCTTAGAAGCCTAGTACTCTCCCAATTTCGAGGACGAAATTATTTTAAGAGGGGGAGAATGTGACATCCAACCCAAACCTAGCCTGGGATACCCTATTTGTTTTGGGATAAAGAAAGACTTGTTTAATGTTAGACCTTGAAGTTGGACCTTGATTTCAATGTTGTTATCCTTGAAAGCCTTAGGAGGCCATATCCGGCCTTATCCTTACCCTGACCTGGCCCGGAATTTGTATTGTCTGTTGATCCAATGACCCAAAGTGGTGGGAAAAGTCCTTGTGTACCCTTTTGGTTGATGATTTGGTGTCGGAGCCCAAGCCCATGGACATTGACGATGATGACCCTCACTTGAGAGCATTGTCAGTGTTAGTTTTGAATCTGTGCACCGAAGAGGGGTGAATTAGTTGGTAGACCTAATGAATACCTATGCACAATCCAAAAGTATTTCCCGAAACTAGACTTCTTGATGGACTTGTAGGAGAAAACCCCACCCAATTTGACCCCATATAGCCCTCCAAATCCCTATCCGAAGTTGCTGAACTATGTCTGGAAAATCCTGCTTGCGCATCGAAGAAGGTGAGCTTAGTTGGTAGACCTAATGAACTCCCATGATTGATCCAAAGGTATTTCTGGAAACTAGACTTCTTTATTGACTTTTAGGAGAAAACCTCACTCAATTTGACCTTGTATAGCCTTCCGAATCCCTGTTCAAAGTTGCTGAACTATTCCTGAGAATTCTGTTGAAACTGCTATTGGTCGATACTATTGGTCGATACTATCAACCAAAGGTAACGACCAACAAGCCCAGAATCGTGAAAAAGGTGCTTTTTGGATATTCCTTTCTCCTTTTTAAGTGAAACCTCGAACCTAAATCATTATTTCACTCATTTCAACATCTGAGAACGTGGGAAAGCTCCTCTAAGCCTCCTCCTTGGCTTCAGTGTTGATCTTCTTCAAGAATCATTGTCTCTCTTCTCTAATCTCTTCTCCAAGGTATGTAATCTCTCACTCTCTCTCTAATCTACTTCTACCTCATCTTGTTCTTGCTATTGAGTTCGTGAAGAAGGTGCTGTAACCTTACTACACATGTTAAGCTGAGAGATATCAGAAAACCTATTTCTTATAACCTTCTTCTCTGTCTCAGCTTTCTCTACTTCTTACGGCCTTCTCTACTTCTTACCTTCTACCTTGTCTTCTTCTCCAACCCCTATCTTGAATCAGAACACAAACCCAGCAAGTCACTCACTGATTTAGCAAAGATTTATGGCCCTCTGATGACTATGAAGCTCGGTCACCACAGTTGATTCCTCAGCAGCCACAGCCCAAGGACTTCTCCAAACCCACGACCAAGCACTTGCTGGTTGAACAGTTGTGAATGCAGTTCGAGCACTGGACCACCATCAAGTTTCTATGGTATGGCTTTCTGTTTCTCCACGCTGGAAAAACCCTTACAAGCTTTGTCATCATCAGATCTTTCTCAACCCAGAAACTTGATGCTGGTGAATCTCTACAGCACCTTATGATTCAGCAACTCCTTGATCATGTTCGTGAAAATGCCCAACTGAGTCGAGCTATTGTTGCTGGTCAAGCTGCCTTTGCCACAACCCTGAACTTGTTGTCCAACATTTCTATTTAATCCTCTCTTTGAAATCATTAGACCTTCAAGGAGGAGTTGCGGCTCCAGTTCATTGGTGGGTCTAAGGCTTAAAGAAATCCTATTGTTCACCTTCTGCATGTTTCTCTTTTGAGGCTGCTTATTAATGACTCAGCCCCCCAAGAACAGCAACCAACCTCTGCAGTTTCACTTGACCTGAATGTTCTAAGTGACAGAACCTTAAAGATGCTTTCAGAATCATGTTATGTGCCTCATCCTGATAAGGAAGAAACTGGGGGGAGAGCTTGGTGTTGATGCAAGGGGAAACTCCGGCAGAAACTCCCACCAGGCCCGGTTCCTCTTTCAGTCATTGGTAATCTATTCTCCCTTCTCTAACCTACTCCAAATTACTCCTACTTTTGCTGCTGAGGTTAGGAAGAAGGTGCTGCAACGTTGCAACCACCCCTTCTACAACCTCTTTTGTTTTGAATAAACCCTTTCATATCATATTCATGCTATGATTATTATGCATAATGTTCTTGCCTTCTTACTATGATTTTCTTCATAAAAACATGAATCCTTTGCCTAATCTGATTTCTTTAAATAGGGCTTATTATATGTTAGTATGTACTCTAATTTACTGCCCATCATTTCCCTAATTCAATTCCTAAGTTCTCTTGCAATTGTAATGGTTTTCATTGAAGAACATGATTCTTGCAAGTTTGAACCTAGGACCTCAAATTGGGGGTTTTCAATTCGACCATTCGATCATGTTAATTCTTGCTACGTAGTCTCCTGCTACTATTCTTAAGCATCCCTCCAAGTTTCGTATCGATCTGAGACCCGAAAGACCAATTTTGAACCAAAACCTAAAAAGCCAACTTGGTGTCCGAGAGTCTATTGGTCGATACTATCGACCCAATGTATCGACCAACAAGGTTGTTGTCAAAAGCTTTTTCCCAGTTTTGATCCGTTCGATCTCCAATTGTTTTGATTTCTTCTCTAATCCTTCATGTATGTTTGTTTAGGGCTTTAAGACTATAATTGGGCCATTCTCTTGTGACTTCGGATCATCTTTTTCACAATTTGAGGTAAGGACGGTTATTGCCATTTAACATAGACTGTATGACTTTTACACTGTTGTTGGTAACTTAGTAGACTTAACTTATTAATTGATTTTAGACATCATATGACTACTGTAGTTACCTTATGACAGTAGCACCATGCTTAATTACTTGATTTATCATGTTCACTTAATCTTGTCATTTATTTATATATTGTATTATGATATGTTATGACATGTTTTCAATATGATAATGTATTGTTGATATGTAATGGATGGAAATAAGCATGTCATTGCTTAGGTATGATTTGGGATTGGGGAGTGCCCTACTGGTACTTCTGTCCTTGGACATCGGAGGGAATAGTATGGGATGTTCTCCGAAGATGCCCATCGACACTTTCCTGGATCATTGGATGACATACATAGGACTTGTCTAGATGTATGGCTAGGATGTCCCTATCATATCAGACCCGATTCGGAAGGGCATTGAGACCGAACAACCCGTGGTAGTAGTGTGGATTTGTGGGCGCTCAAGACCGGTAACCACTCCGTGAGAGGACATAAATTGCATTGCGGATACCCGAAAGGGGCCATTTATTGGTAGGGTTGCAAATGGCTAGACTTGGGCTCACGGGCGCTCAAGACCGGTGAAATGATCCGTGAGGGGACGTCAGAGCTTCCCGTTTACCATTTGTGGATGACCAATAAGGTTGATGAGTCCGGTGAGTAATATCCGTGACTCTAGTGTGAAGGATACCGGAAAGGATCCCGAGAGGGGAGGAATGGACGTATCTGGAACTGACATGATATGATTAAGTAGATGACTTGCATTGGGCTAGGCTATACCTTGACATGTGCCAATACTTAGACCAAATGGTGATGTGAGAGAGTGGTGACCGAAACCCCCAACCATGGATTTGTCTGAGAGGGATGCAGGACCCAATTCCCCCAGGTGATGAGTGACTGAGACTACCTAAAGAAGTATGGTGCTTTGACTTAAAGCATGTCTACCATAGAGACCAGCATACTTAGAGTTAGAATCATATTTGCATCTTATGTCTCATATCATCTGCATCATTTCATGATTGATATCATATGGCTTATGTATCATGGAATAACTTTCCTTGCTGAGTTCTTTTGAACTCACTCCTTTTTGCAACATATTTTGTTAGACTTTTCTGCAGGTACTCCTACTCTTGACTGTGACGGTCAACACTTTGAGGACTAAGTTGGTGACTCATACCACTTTGGCTACGGTAACTATATCGGTGAAGGCTATCAGTTCAAGACTCATATTTGTCAAGAGTAGATCCGGCCTGACTTAGTTTCTTATGATTATGTTATTGAGAAGACATTGTATAAGTTAGAAGAAACTGTAACTTAGTTGCTTACCTGTTTATTTTCCTTCTTTGGAGATTTGGTTGTAACCTTTACCTTATTTCGATCTACCTTCCGCACAGTTGTCTTTTGATTTGGTACTTGTTATTCCGCACTCTGATGTTCTTTATGATCCTTCTGTGATCATTTCTTAACTTTTATTATTAGATTACTTGAATACTATAAATTGTTCTTGCTTTTGATTATATTATTGTGATAAGTGGATATGATCGTTCCTAAACTGGATCTATTGGGCTGTGGATCACTCCCGAGTAACCCAGATAGGGTACCCCCTGGGTGGATTCGGGGCGGGATGTGACAGTCTAAGTCCCGATCATCAAGCCTTCTCTCCATGGCATCTAATCTTCTCCCGAGACCATGCGCCTCTTGACGTTCTTGCGGAGACCGAACCCTTCTGAGATCGGAATATTGGGAAGTTGGTCCATGAGAAGATCCATACTGACTGACCGATCCTCTCGGGTCATTAGATCTGGAATGGCCTCTTCCGGTGCTTTCACCTTCTTGTTCCCGAACTCTTTCATTTTTTCGCCCTTTTCTGGGTAAATCTTGAGTTTGCCTGAGGCCAGCCAAACGGTTGAACACACTTCCCCTCGTCCGATCTCCTCGGGGAAGTGGTTCTTCAATACGAACTCCTTGAGATCTTTCTCCAACTCGTTCGGCTGGTCGTCTTGGTATTCTGGGATTTCTCCTTTCTTCATTCACCGGACGTTGCCTATCCCGAGTCTGTCGGACGGCTTCATGCCTTCGTCCTTCTTGGGAATTTCTGGCTAGTCCGAATGGTACCCCTGTCACATCCCGCCCTAAATCCACCAAGGGGATACCCTATCTGGATTACCCGGGGAGTGAATTACTGTCCCGCCGATCAAGTTTAGGAACGATCATAATCACTTAGCACAATAATATAATCAAAAGCAAGAACAATTCCTTATTTCCAAGTGATTCAATAATAAATGTCGAGAAAGTACCTCAGAAGGATTCACAAATAACATCAGAGTGCGGAAAGGATTTCATTAGTATAAACAATCAAGTGTGAAATGGAGGGAGGAAACCCGTCCTATAATATTAGCGGAAGATGAAACGACTAAAAGTAAAGGTTACAACCGATTCGCCAAATAACAAGTGAAACAACTAAGCTATAGTCCCGACAATTCAAATAAAAGGTTAAAAAGGGAATGAGGCGACATCCCATCCCTAACACACAATATAAAACTGAACTAGTACAAAAAGTCCCGTTCTCGGTCTACTCGTCTTTATCAACTGGTTCATCGCCACCAGTATGATACAAGTCTTCAACTCGGCCTCCAGAGGGTTGTCTGCCACAATCAACAGTGGTAGTACCTGCAGGAAAGTCTAACAAAGTATGTTGCAAAAAGGAGTGAGTTCGAAAGAACTCAGCAAGGAAAGTTATTCCATAATAACATAAATCATATGATGCGCAGCATAGCATGATGCAATATGATATGAGACATATGATGCAAATATGAATCTAACTCTAACTATGTTGGTCATCTAGGGTAGACATGCTTTAAGTCATAGCACCGTACTTCTCTGGGTCGTCTGTCACTCTCCCGTTCCATATCTTGGGAATGCCCGGGGAATATCGGTAAAGTCCTCAAAAAACCATGGTTGGGGATTTAGTCACCACTCTCTCACATCACCATTTGGTATAAGTATTGGCGCATGTCACAGTAAAGCCTAGCCCAATGCAAGTCATCTACTCAGTCATATCAACTCAGATCCAGATACGTCCATTCCTCGCCCCCGGCGATCCTTTCCGGTATCCTTCTCACTAGAGTTAGCGTAATCCCGGATTACGGACTCATCAACCCTATTGGTCATCCACAAATAGTAAACGGGAAGCTCTCACGTCCTCTCACGGGTTGGTTACTGGTCTTGAGCGCCCGTGAGCCCAAGTCTATCCATTTGCAACCCTACCAATAAATGGTTCCCACAATGAGATTTATGACCTCTCACGGGTTGGTTACCGGTCTTGAGTGCCCACAAATCCCCCCTGCTACCACGGGTCGTTCGGTCTCAATGCCCTTCCGATTCGGGTCTGATACGACAGGGACATCCTAGCCAAACCACTAGACAGTCCTATGTATGTCATCCAATAACCCGGGAAAGAGTCGATAGGCACCTTCGGAGAACATCCCATACTATTCCCTCCAGTGCCCAAGGACAGAAGCGTCAATAGGACACTCCCCAATCCCAAGTTATACGTAGGCAATCACATATTCAAGTTCATCACTTCTCATGCATCCAATACATCTTCACAATACAAGTTAAATCATGATATTGAAATGAATCATCATAGACATAAGTAAGCAAGAATAGTAATGTAACATGACAAGAGTATAAGATTTCAATACTACAGTTGTCACGCCCTCCCAGCCGGTACCCTATCTGGCATACCCGAGAGTGTGATCCACAGCCCGAAGATCAGGTATCGAGTGATCAACCTCCCACATAAACAATAACATAATCATGAACAATCATAATAAAAGTGCGGAAGATAAACCATAGATCCAATAAAGAAAGAATGAATCATAAATGAATCAGAATAATAGATAAAATCAGAGTGTCAAACAGATAAGTAAAGTGAGGCAAAAATCCCACTCTACAACCAGCGGAAAAGTAGCTCTAAAAGAATAAACTAGACAAAAACTAATCCCAGTAGCAAGTACATTGGGTAACTAAATTGTTCTCCACTTTATAGACAACATCCTTATAAGTGTAAATCTCATAAATAGCACAAGGACGCTTCCACTCGATGGTCGGACTAAGCATCGTACGGAGCATAACCACTCGCGGGATCTTCAGAGTAATTGTGGTAACCGCAATCACCTTCCCCGGAGATATGCCTCTTCGCCTTGCGCTTCTTCATAGGGACCGTCATAATACTCGAGAATAGTCTAGGGCAGAATAGTCTAACAAACATTGTACAATAAAGGAATGAGTTTCAAAGAAACTCAGTAAAGGCGATTAAAATCCATAATAACATAAATGGCGGATTCCGCGAACAAACATAAATGCAATATGATATGAGACAAGCAATGAATGAATGAATCTAACTCTATGTATGCTGGTCTCTATTGGCAGACATGCTTTAAGTCATAGCACCATACTTCTTTAGGAAAGTCCACTCACATCCTCAACCATTTAAGATATCTTGGATTCTCTCATGGATCATTTCACCGGTCTTGAGCAGCCGATTGGTAATGGGTCCTTCATCCCTCGGGACAAACCTTGGCGGGGGGTTAAGTCAACACACTCTCTCACAACCATTTGGTATAAGTCTTGGCGCATGTCGGGGTAAAACCTAGCCAAATGCAAGTCTTCTACTTAGTTACATCAAGTCAGATCCAGATACTTCCATTCCTCGTCCCTGACGATCCTTTCCGGTATCCTTCACACTAGAGTCCTCATAGTCCCTGACTACGGACTCATCAACCCTATTGGTTATCCACATATGGTAAACGGGAAGCTCTCACGTCCTCTCACGGGTTGGTTACCGGTCTTAAGCGCCCGTGAGCCCAAGTCTAACCATATGCAACCCTACCAATAAATGGCCCCCACAATGTGATTCCTGTCCTCTCACGGGTTGGTTACCGGTCTTGAGCGCCCATGAATCCCCATTGCTACCACGGGTCGTTCGGTCTCAATACCCCTCCGATTAGGGTCTGACATAACAGGACATCCTAGCCAAACACTACTAGACAATCCTAGATATGTCATCCAATAGTTTAAAAAGGTGTCCAGAGGGCATCTCCGGAAACATCCCATAATATTCCCGTAGTAGTCCAAGGACAGAAGTGGCAAAAGGACACCTCTCCTTTCCAAACCATACTTAAGCATACACATGCATCAATTCATATCATCACATATATGGTAACTTCATATATGGAAAGAAATCAATAATTACAATCACTTGTATAACATTGGTAAGTAAATCATACATGAATCAATTCAATATGAATAAGTAATGCTACTGTAATCAAAGTTATGCAACAGTAGTATATCATTGTAAGAATCTAATTTAGGAATCATATCAATGATATTCAAATATAGAAACTAGATTCATGCTATCTATGTAATTAAGGAAATAACCATCCTTACCTTTTATAACTCGCAAAGGAATCCTAAGAAATCAAGTAAGATCTTGGCAAACTTGAGAAGAAGGTCCTAAACAAGTATATACAACATATTAGGAAAGATCCCTAACAAAAAAGATACCAAAACATCCAACACAGACCAATTCTGGAGTTGCTTTGTACTCATTGGTCGAGTGGATTGGTCGATTGGCCGATCGACCAATCGATCGACCAATGCAGACGATAACCTAAAAAAAACAGAGTTTTAAGATATGAAATCCGAATTTGGTGGTTCAAAAGGGTACTAATCAAGGGGTAAACTACATCAGCAGTATTCTAACATATAGGGGACCTCAAAACACCAATCAAATCAAGATATCAAGATCCAAATTAGGAAACAAAAGTTACCATAATTAGATCAACCATGGATCTTGATGAATTCGAAATAGAAAACAAAGACAAGAACAATAGGAGGATGGATCATTGCTTCAGGTAATGGTATCATGAAAACATACTTAGATCTTCAAGGAACAAGGCTTAGAAACATAAATCTAAATAAGGAAATAAAACCTACCATATATGTAACTACCATGCTTCATGAAGAACACATAGTATGGTAGAAGAGAACAACTAGAAATTGATAGATTATGGATCATGGAAGGAAAACACAGTAATTAACTACTAACATGATTAATCATAGAAGATCCAAAGAGATCAGAATTCAAATCAGATGTTTAACAAGATTAGATCATGGTTTGATCATGATTCCTTCAAAAGCTTGCAATGATCATGGTTAAGATCATTGTTCTAGCCTCAAATCCTTAGGATGATCATGAGGACATGTTCAGAGATGTTTGCAACAGAGAATGCAGCATCTCTTCTACTGTCTCAACTCAAAAAGGAAAGAAAAACAAAGATGGAGGAGAAGAAGAGAGAGTAGACATACCTTTTGATGCAAAAAGAAGAGTTTCGACGAAGATCCGTCAAGAAAACACCAAGGATGCAAGGGAGATGACTTGCAGAGGTCTTTGGTTCGTTCCAGAGAGTTTGGAGGCAGCAAATACGAAGTGGACTCGAGATTGGACTTAAATAGAGCAAGAACAACCTAATTGCCAAAGACAGCACTCATTGGTCGAGTGGATTGGTCGACTGGCCCAGTCGACCAATGCTGACAGCAAGACCAAAACAGGGAATTGAAGGCCCAGATCAAATCCAAACCTAAAGGGGTTTTGTACACAAGTCAAGTGACTTACCTAGTAGGTAGAAATGCCTTCAAACCAAGATAGAGAGCACTCCAAGTCCATCAACTAATCCGATCTTCATCAAGATTCAGTTTCCATAAATAGAACTTCATCATCAACTTTCATGGATTCAAAGCCAGACACCAAGTCCTCCACTGGGATGGCCCAAAGCTGACTTCTTACTTTACTTCGGGTCACTGGACCTACAGATAACAAGGTTTCCGGGTCAAGGTTAGGGCTGGGTTTTACAACTGTTCTAGCACATATATCACAGTCTTATAACGATTAAAAGAAATTAAGAGATTCTATTCATAAATAAGAACATAAATCATAAGTTGATGATCTATATGTTTATGGAGATAACCATCCTTACCTTAGGTTGAGTTGATGATGAATTGAGAATACCAAGAATTAGTCCAAAAGAATTGTTAAGACCCTAAACAAACATCAATAATACGTTAGAGAAGAAGTCGGGAAGATCAGATGTCATTTGAGTCAAAACTGACCAAGGTTGCTGTCAGTAACAACTTTGGTCGATGGTTTTGGTCGATGGTTTTGGTCGATGGTATCGACCAAAATGATCGACCAAAATAATCCTCTGGCAGAATAGTGGATTTTGGGGATTTTGGTCAGAAATGAGTCTTCCGGTGTTCGGATCAATCTGAAACTTGGAGGCATACTTAACAACAGTAGTAGGACACTATAAATCAAGGAATTAACCCAATCCAATGGTCTAATTAAAAAGCCCCAAGTTGAGCTATCAAGTTCAAGTGATAAACATCATGGCATGAGTTGGAATTGATTGCATTGATGAGGAATAGCATGCAATAGCTAGGGGAACTAATAGAAATTCGATTGGAATCATATGGCAATGTTAAACATGAACATTATACACTCTATAGCTCAGTTTGATATCAAATGGTATGATGTTAATAGGTAAATCATGGAATACATATGCTAGGCATGAGATATAAGCATTAGCATCAATGAATGGTTAAGGGAATCATGGATTGAGCATGAGTAGGCACTTGGAGTGGTGGTTGCAAGGTTGCAGCATCATTCCAAATGTCCCATCAGCAAGATGACAATAGGAAAGAGTAGGAAATGGTAGGATAGAGAGTGAAATGAAGAGTCATACCTTAGTGTAGAAGATGAAGGCAAGAATCAATGATAAACTAAGTGTCTTTGATGAGATACCCTTCACACTAACCAAGGAGCTGCTTTGGGAAGCTCTCCCCACGTTCCCAGGTGAGAAAAATGATTGCAAAAGGCTCAAGGCTCGAGGTCATATTAAATAGAAAAGGAATATTCCATGGAATCATTAACTTGGCAGACGGGGACATTTTGGTCGATGGTCCTTGGTCGATGGTATCGACCAAAATGATCGACCAAAATGTTTTCCGCAGAAAACTCAGGTTTAGAACAGCAACTTCAAGTAGGGATTTGAAAGGCTATACAAGGTAAAATTGAGTGAGGTTTTCTCCTACAAGTCAATCAAGAAGTCTAGTTTCCAGAAATACCTTTGGATCAAGCATGGGAGGTCATTAGGTCCACCAACTAAGCTCACCTTCTTCGATGCGCAAGCAGGATTTTCCAGACATAGTTCAGCAACTTCGGATAGGGATTTGGAGGGCTATATGGGGTCAAATGGAGTGGGGTTTTCTCCTACAAGTCCATCAAGAAGTCTAGTTTCAGGAAATATATTCTGATTGAGCACATGAGTTCATTTGGTATTTCAACTAATTCACCCCTCTTCGGTGCGCAGATTCAAAACTAACACTGACAATGTCCTCAAGTGAGGGGCATCATCGTCAATGTCCACGGGCTTGGGTTCCGACACCAAATCATCAACCAAAAGGGTCCACAAGTCTCATTTCCCCCACTTCGGGTTTTCGGACCTACAAACATAACAGGTCCCGGGCCGGGCCAAGGTAGGATAAGGCCAAACATTACAAATCTATCCTAAGGGAAAGGTCTGACATGGCTTCCTAAGGTTTTCAAAGATAATAATATTGAAACTAAAGTCCAACTTTAAGGTCTAATATCAAACAACTCTTTCTTTATCCCAAAATAAAAAGGGTGTCCGGGCTAGGTTTGGGCTGGATGTTACAACCCCGACTTGATGGACTTAGCCACGAACTACTCCTTGGAGTTCCAACATTTGTTGTTGGACTTCTCTTTGCATATTCTGCAAATCGGCTACTGTTGCTAGTATAGGAGGTTGACTTGAACCTCCCTCTCCAAATGGAGTTGGAATAGTTAATGGAGGAATCTCTGGAACTCCTTCTTGACCTTCCTTTGGAATAAGAATTTGTCGATTTGGAGAAGGGAGAGTTTGTTCTTCAACACGTCCGTTTTCTATCTCCCTTTCTCTCGCTCGAGTGAGAATTTGAGAACTTGTCCTCTGAGGTGTGGTACGTCTCGTCATGACTTTTTGTGACGCTTCCCACAGACGGCGCCAATTTGTTGTTTCTAGAACTTCTTCGAGGGCCGGATATTGAGATGACCACCTTAAGAGCTCTCCAGCCAAGTTGGAATAACTGGGATGCCTGCACACACAAAGAAAGCAAGAACAGTCCGGCCTCGTTTTGGCCGGGGAACCGCCTCCGACGCTCAAGTCAGCCTAGGCAACAATAAGAGTTCTTGGGAGAGTTCTCAAGAACGTAATGGGTAATTACTCAGATGAAAGTTCCCGTACCTTTCTCCATGTAGGAGGTGGGTTTATATAGAGGTTAACTGGAGGCGGTGCTTCCTTGAGTTTCGGATCGGCCGTTGGAGAGTGAGCGGAGTGTCTTTGGAATAACAGCTCCTTCTTTGTCGCACCAGATAGAGCTGTTAACTGTTGACTCATCTCCTCAATTCTCGGAACGGCTCTTACTGAGTAGTTATCTGTAACTAACTCTCTTGACCTGGCCGTCTTCTTCAACATCTCTCTTGGGCTTAGTCCAAATGGGCTTCTTGAGCTTATTCCGTGCATGTTCCCTGAAGGGGTGAATATGCTTCCTCCCAAGAGGTTTTCTGTGCCTCTCAAGGGAGAACACTATTCCTCCCGAGTCTTCAGAATAATCATGTCCCGAGGGGGTTTTCTGTGCTTCTCAAGGGAGAACACTATTCCTCCCGAGTCTTCAGAATAATCATGACCCGAGGGCGTTTTCTGTGCTTCTCAAGGGAGAACACTATTCCTCCCGAGCATGCAGAAGACACATGTCCCGAGGGGGTATGTGTTTTACTCCAGAAGGGATTCTCAGAATCCTCCTAAGAGGACTTCCCTTAAGAAGACTTCTCTATCCCGAGTGGGTGTGTACGTTCGTCTCGGGGGGCCCCTCAAGCTATATTTTCTCCACAACATGTGGTATCCATCTTGTGTCTAACTGTATACTGTGTGTGAAGGCAGCAGAGAGTGAAGACCATATTTTTTTCTCAGTGTTACTTTGTTGCTGACTTATGGAGGAGGTATTGTGCTCTCTTTGAGTTCCGACGAGATGCAAGATAGCCTAATGCTGAAATTTGGGCTTGGTGGAATAGAAAAGCCTAAATTCTAAATCTTGCCAACGTTTAGATGAAAGGGTTTATCCTTGTCCTTTTCTTCATATGTTTGGAAGGTAATGCTAGGAGGCATGATAATAAATTTCATGGATCAGATTGGATCTTCAAGATGATTCTTCTTGAGATTTAGTCCGAGATTTATAAAGTGGAGGGCCAGTTGGCGAGTTTAGGATTCTGCAGTTGCAAAGACAGTGGCAATCCAGCTTAAGGTGCTGCCTATAAAGTCTCCAAAAGAGGGGATTTCTAGGTGCCCTCTTGAGGGTTGGTGCAAGTTTAATATTGATGGTTCAGCATTGGGGAAATCAGGACATTCAGGTGTAGGTGGTTTGATCAGGGATTCACATGCCAGGGTGATGACCTCATCACAAGTTCTTGACTGTAAAGTCCAGCCAAGTTGTGGAGTTTATGGGGTTTGTGAAGAGAGCGGCAGCAGTCCGGTCTCTTGGCATTCAAAAAGCTCTGGATAGAGACTGATTCAGTGGCAGTGGTGATGGCTATTCAATCGTGCCACATTCCCTGATTTGTGTTGCAACAGTGGGGTGGACTAAAGTCCTACTTGAAGGAGATTGATTGGAGGATAACTCAATGTTATCATGAGGCTAACTCCATTGCTGAGTTCCTAGCCAATTCAGTGGCTAAAGACCAGATTTCTTTGCCTCTTGGTTTGTGGCTTGATCAAAACCTAAAAGGAATTCAATCGGGATGCATTGCAACTCCACAGGTCCAGATTCGGTTATATATATAACTCAAGCAAGGATTTCATCAGTACCATTTCCCTACAAATGTTTGTTTTGAGACCCCTTAAGGCATCATCAAGCTCCGCTTCCTCTGGGGAAGATGATTCCCCTGAGTAGAGAACATCAACCCATTGTCAATCGCCTTTATGAGAGATAATTAATTTATTTACCTACGTTAAGCACTTACATAATTAATAAGGCTGAAATCATGTTTCATAATTAAAGAGGCAACAATATAGCTAGTGCCTTCAAACACACAGTAAATAAGGTCTAAAAGTATTTCTGAAACCAAATCCAAGTAGTTTAAGTAGTACTGTAATTAGTAGCTAGCTAGTTAAGAGTAAGTAATATCTATAGCTTCTATATCAGATGCTGATGGGACATGGTAAATGCTGCAGTCCACATTCTTGAAGATCAACCACTTTGGAGAAACATACGGCATCTACTTGTTCTGGTCAGCAAAATCCTGATTCACTCCTTCTGATCTGTGGAGCTAGATGCACCAGCATCTGCACCAGCATATACACCAGCTCGTGCTAGAAGCTAAAATACAAATACCACACAAATTAAGCAAAACAGACTTCACAGCCATGAACACCCTTGACTAGAAATAAGATATTATGAAAATGAAGAAAAGAAGAGACCTCAAGGTAAGTACGGATCTTTTCTATCAGAGTTGTATGTTCAGTCTTCAGTTGTTCAAAAGCATCCTGACATCTGCAATTATTCACACAGACAAAAAAAAATAACCAAAGAGAAAACCCAACTTTTCTGTGCAGTCTAGGTAGGTGTTGATCGAGAAGGAAGATAGACTTTATATTGCAAACTCCAAATTAATGGAAGATACTTACCCATCTGCATTTTTTTGCCAGCAGCAGCGTGCCGTCTCAGCACACAATTCTCTCACCTTTTTAGCTCCACTACTGCAACAAATCAACTTTCTGTCAGCGAGTAGTATAGATAGCTACTTGCAAGCAAAAACAGTAAATGCTTATTTAATATGATCAGTAAGAAAGGGTTTAGAGAAAGTTGACAACCGCTAAAAAATTCTAATTCTTTTATTTTACCTCAGATTAGCCATCCTGACCTTTTCCACTCGACCTCTTAGTGTTTCGAAGTCGATGGGCCGCTTCTGCCTACAAAGAGAGATATTTGAAATTATATAAGTTATCATCCTTCGATTATTGGTGCGTGTATAAATTATAAGAACATATTTATCTGTCACAAGATCTCAGTTTATTAACTGACATTGTCCTGTCAGCTTCGGCAAGATATTTTGTAGAATTGTTGAACAACATGTTAACCATAATCTTATGAAACTGGGGATCGCTACCGAAGTTCCGTTCTACCGCTTCGAAGGTCAAGTCAAGGCTCCCCTACAACAATTCATTTATTACATTATCAGTTTTGAACTCATGCACACACTAATAAAACTAGGACATTCCAATCAAATTAGTACTGAACATCAATATATGATAGATTAAACATAATTTCTGAATTAGCATGAAAATATCTTCAGAAACAGAGGTGGTTTTGTCTTCTATTATTTACTTTAGCATTCCCACAGTGATTGAAAGCAAGATAACAACAGGATTTCTCATTTTTAGCTTTATTATATATATATGCAGTAATTAAATTTCTAAATGTTCATGAATGTCCCTTGAAGATGTACAGAGATGAAGAACCTGATCAAAGAGGTCTTGCTTAATCTTGGCAGCTTGTTCTTTTAGTGGGTTGTTTGCCATCTTTGAAGTGGAAAGTAAATAACAGAAAGAATAAAAAGGAGATTCTCGACTAACTAAACTAAGCAGGTGAAAAGCACTTTGAGCTAGCTACAAGAGGAGTGAAAGTCCGAAGAATAAAAGATATTAGCCCACCAGTAGCTATAAATGCAAGAATGAAATGCAGATATTATTTCTCACGACATACATGATACAGGAATGAATAAAGAACGTATGACAGGCACTAATCTTTTCATTTTGCATGACAATAGTGGTATGAGGGAGAAAATACAGCTTTCATCCAGTTTAGCGTGCTTCGAAAATTGTGATATGTGATTAAATTTAAATCTATTTAATTTATGATCTAATTTATTTTAATAAAAAATTTCATTTATAAGAAATCTGTGTAATTTAACTTCAGGTAAAATCCCTTTAATGCCCTTGAATCTTTAGTGATGCTTCTTTCTATTATACACTTGATCAAATTTAACAACTTTTCATGGATACAATGTGAGAGACCTAAAGTGGGTAATCAAGTTGGCAAACGACCATCACCTAAGCACATTTGGCTCTTTATATTTTTTAAGCCATTCACATTGGTTGTTTGATGCTCTTCATTGCTTTTAGTGAGGAATGAACGATTCCCTTTCAACCCATACATGACCTAGTCCCTGCAGATTGTGTTGATACTGAAAGTTGACCACTCACTCTAGCATGGGGATTTTACAATTGGATACAGATAACTACTGATCACTCTATGACATTTCACTCCTTTAGCTTAACAACCAGTCACAAGACCCTCTTGGACCAAAATTAGAGTTTTCAAAACCTTGACAGACATAGATTTGACCTTGTACCTAAGTGGAGGTTATGCTATGGCACCATGATTGTCACACCCCACCTGCAGGTCACAGTTACCTGTCTGATAACCCGTGGGTGCGATCCGTCACACGATCCACGGTCTTATCCATCAATAATAATAAATGCAAGTATAGATAAATCAATAGCACGAGCAAGTTCAAATAATTAATCAAAGGATTACAGGAGTCCAAATACTCCAATAAAATGATAAGAAAAGAATCAATGTTCAAAAAGAATAACGAGTTCAGCGGAAGCAAACAAAAATAAACTAAATTATCTTCTTTCCAATTTCTTTCTCTAAAGCTAAAAACTAAAATTCATGCTTAGCAAGGAAGGGGTTTCTCCAGTTCTTTTCCAAACGGTCAGCAAAATGTCTGACAATCTATCTCCTCCATCCATCAATGGGTGCTATAAGCACACTCCATGCATCCGCAGGAGCTCCTGTACAAGCTATCTCCATCTCCCATTAATGGTGCCACATCTTCTTCATACGGGAAGGGTCTTTCATATGGATCCACTCCAACTTCCGTCATTGTGCAACCATCTGTACAGTTTATATAATACATACAAGGAAAAGGAATTAGTTCTGACAAACTTAGTAAGGATAACACATTTCTCATCCATATGTCAACACAATCAACAATGCATATATGATGGGAATGATCTGCAATAGTATGAATGCTACTAAGATCTAACTATGCAAGTCTCTAGATAGCTAACATGCTTTAAGATATGACACCAACCCTCCTCTAGGTAGGTCTAGTCACTCTAATCCCTCACGAACTAGTTACCTCTGTTGGGATCATGGGTAAAGGGGTAAAGTCCACACCAGTCAATCCATGGTTGGGGATTAAGTCAACACTCTCTTACCACGACCATTGGCAATGAGTACTGGCGCATGTCGGGGTTTCTAATCCAATGCAAGTCATATTGGTAACACACTGCATGAAGTCCAGATACTTTCCCTATGGCACCAACCAACTCGGTTCCGTATCCTTTGCAACCTAGGAATGAGAACCCTCATGGACTGGCTACTGTTGTTGGACTCCACTCCCTAACCCTATGGTCATCCACATATTATTGGGGCGGATGCTCTCATGACTCCTCACAACACCCAGTCCGCTCCTTGGACATCCATGAGCCCAACCCTAACATATGCAACCCTACCATTACATGAACAACAGTGGACCACTAAGTGTCCACACGAACAGGTTACCCCTGTAGGATGAAACAGAGTCACGTCACCATTGTCATGGGTCATCCGGCTTCAATTTCCCTACCGAAAGGGTAGTAGTATGTGGGGTACCTAGCCATGCAATTCTAGACTCCTTAGGTATGTCATCCAATAGTCATGATAGTGCTGGAGGCATCAATGAGCATGCATCCCATACCACAGCCCTCTGATATCTCAAGCCAAGATATCCCAAGGGAATACCTTTTCCATCTTAACTACAATACACCAATCACCATCATAGCACAACCAGTTGTTCAATATCATAATTTATAAAGTACATAAAAGAACATCACAAACAGTAAGTATATAGTAATATCATCATGCTTAATACAGTTATAGCAAGGTATATGAATAAAGAACAATAAAGAAAACAACTGATCTAGCATGTTCAAGTCATTACATAAAGACAAGAATGTATGTCCTTACCTGTAATTAAGTATAAGTTCTTTAGAATGCAATCCAATAACAATTATAAGACTTTTCGTAGAAACAGAGAACACCTATAAATAGGGTTACAAGATTATATAAGACAAATGAGTCAAATGAACTAAAAGCCAAAAGCCACATACTTACCTGGACCCAGCTGGTCGCTTGGCTTAAGTGACCACCTTGAGCAACCTCCCCAAAAACAAACAGCTCAAATCTGAAACTCAGGCTTTTGATCATCCGATTTCAATCCAATTTTGGGATGATCTCAATCCGAATTTCAAACTTAACATGTCTATAACCAAGGGGTAAATCAGAAACCCTAAATCAACACAGAACTGTCACCCAATTTCCTTGCCTTGAATAGATCCATCCTTTGTACGAATGCAGAGATTCGTTTTCGGACAGAATCCTTTCAAGAACATTAAAAAGGGGATACAGCAACAAGGTAGGTAACCACAAACACAATGGGGATAGATCTACACTATTCAAGAGTTGAAGAAAGAGAAAAGGTGAATAGGAATCCCTTACCTCAACCAGAACAGCAAGAATAGAGGGGGAGAGGTTTCAGATCTCAATCCGCACTTCGCTCACCTTCCAGCACGTCTCCACTACCACCTAACCGTCCAAAATAGAAATCCCGAGTATAATAATACTTTAATAGGGCGAGGGTTGCTATTTATAGAGACCAGGGGCAAAATTAGGGCAAAACCCAGCAATCAGGACCTGGTGGTCGCTTGGGGCGGTCGATTGGTTCAATCCACCGCCTTAAGCAACCGCCCCCCAGTACATTGTTGTACTTGGGTGCTTTGCTCAAGGGGTTGACACCCAACCTCAACTTAACCCTAATCAACACATGGGGAAGGTCTTACCTTCACTCCAGACATATCTAAATACCTCCTGTCTTCTACTATAGATCCAACTTCTCAGTAAGGCAGGTTCTTCATCAAGAGAATCCAGATCTATGGGTTCTGGATATAGATCATGGACTTCTATCCGGACACTCCACAACTTAACCCAACTAGACCTTCGGGTTATCAAACTTGCAATATGGATTCTGGGTTAGAAATATGGGGCTTGTTACAATGGTATTTCCCATGGAGTTGCGGAGATATTTTCTAAATTGATTGGAAGCCCAAGGAACATGGATGCAGCTAGCCCTCCTATGGTACCATGCGATAGCCCATGGTGCCCCCCCTCGGGGGGGTGACGTAGACTATTCCACAGCCTTGTATGGGGCCATTATTTCCTTCGGAGGGGTCCAAAGTGTTGTGAGGGCTCTATATTTTACTACAAATCGGTGTCCCCCTCCTTATTTGATAACTCATTTCTCTACTTTTATGAGGTGGGGTACGTAGACTGTCACATCCACCCTAAGGGTACCCTATCTGGATTACCCGGTGGAGTGATCCACAGCCCAAAAGATCAAGTTTAGGAACGATCATATCCATTTAGCACAATAATTTAATCAAAAGCAGTAATAAATCAAAATTTTCAATTAACTTAATAGTAAAAGTCAAGGAAGAATCTCAGAAGAATTACAAAGAGCATCAGAGTGCAGAAAGCTACTAATAAAATAATTAATCAAAATTGAAATGAGGCGGAAACCCATTCTACAATAACAACGGAAGGTAGATCGAGATAAGGTGCAGGTTACAACCAGTTCTTAAAAAAAAAAGAAAGGAAAGGTAAACAACTAAATTACAGTTTCTTCTACCTTATACAATATTTCCTAAATAACAAAATTATAAGAAACTAAGCCAGGCCACATCTGCTCATGACAAAAATCAATCTCGGACTGCTAATCTTTATCAACGTATTCACCGCCACCAGTGTGGTACAAGTCACCAACTTGGTCTTCAGAGTGTTGACTGTCACAGTCAACAGTAGTAGTACCTGCAGAAAAGTCTAACAAAATATGTTGCAAAAAGGAGTGAGTTCAAAAGAACTCAGCAAGGTAGTCATTCCATAAAACATAAGCCATATGATACAAGCCATAACATGATGCCATATGATATGAAACACATGATACAAGTATGGTTCTAACTCTATGAATGCTAGCCTCTAAGGTAGACATGCTTTAAGTCATAGCACCATACTTCTTTGGGTCGTCTATCACTCCCCCTCAATCATAAGATATCTTGGGTCTGCCAGGGGAATTTCGGTAAAGTCATCTCAAAAACCATGGTAAGGGAATCGGTCACCGCTCTCTCACATCACCATTTGGTATAAGTACTGGCGCATGTCACAGTAAAGCCTAGCCCAATGCAAGTCATCTACTCAGTCGGTCTCAGATCCAGATACGTCCATTCCTCGCCCCCGGCGATCCTTTCCGATATCCTTCACACTAGAGTCAGCGTAATCTCAGATTACGGACTCATCAACCCTATTGGTCATCCACAAATAGTAAACGGGAAGCTCTCACGTCCTCTCACGGGTTGGTTACCGGTCTTGAGCGCCCGTGAGCCCAAGTCTAGCTATTTGCAACCCTACCAATAAATGGCCCCTTTCAGATATCCGTAGCATGGTTTATGTCCCCTATCGGATTGGTTACCGGCCTAGAGCGCCCATCCAACCATACACTACCACGGGTCATTCGGTCTCAATGCCCTCCCGATTCGAGTCTAACACGACAAGGATAAACCTAGCCACCCAACTAGACAATCCTATGTATGTCATCCAATAACCTGGGAGAGTGTCGATAGTCACCATCGGAGAACATCCCATACTACTCCCTCCGATGTCCAAGGACAGAAGTGTCAATAGGACACTCCCCAATCCCAAGTCATACGTAGGCAATCACATAATCAAGTTCATCATCTTTCATGCATCCAATACATCTTCATAATAAAAGTTAAATCATGATATTGAAATGAATCATCATAGACATAAGAATCAAGAATAGTAATGTAGCATGACAAGAGTATAAAGATTGCAATACCACTGTTCTAACACCTATATAACAGTCTTATAAATAATAAAATAAATCAAGAACTTTCATTCTTTAAATAAGAACACAAATCATAAGTTGATGACCTATATATTATGGAGATAAACATCCTTACCTTAATCAAGTTGTAATTAAGTTCAATGATCACCAAGAATGGTCCCAAAATCAATGTTGATCCCCTAGATAACATACAAGTAACATCAAAGAAGAAAACATTCGAATTGGTGTTCAAACGGATCAAATCGGCTGAGTATGGGGTGTTGACAGCTCTTGGTTGACTGGCTTGGTCAACTGTCGTCGATCGACCAAGACTTGTTAACTTCTGGGCAGCAATAGAAACTTGATCCGAAACTGCCCTTCCGCTGCTCCGATCGACATGAAATTTGGAGGACATGTTTATAATAGTAAGAGGATACTACACACTAATTTTCATGATGATCCAACGGTCCAATTAAAAAAACCCCAATTTGAAACCCTATGTTCTATATGCTAAATATCAAGAATCGGATTGGAATTGATTGAAATTGTAAAGAATGATGGGAATCAAATAAGGGAATGATACAAACTAAATTAGAATCATGAATCCATAGTAATCTTGGCTTAACATGCATCTACATATCAGTTTTGAATCAAGGATAGGTTGAATTGAAAGAAATCATAGAAATGTAATGTAAGCAATCATGATGGGAGAATATCATGGCAAGAATGAAGTAATAATCATGGGATTGAAAGGGGAAGCTCATGGCCAAGTGATTGCAAGGCTGCAGCACTTCAGCCATGGTCCCAAGAGTAGAAATTAATGGAAGATTGAGTAGATTAGAAGAAGAATAGAAGAAATCATACCTTGAGTTGATGATTAAGGTGCAACACAAATGATTGGAGTCAAAGATCTTCAAAAACATCAAGAAAAGCCCAAGAGAGTGTCCAACCTCGTTCTCTGGAGTGCCAAAGCTTAGTTTAGGTCCTCATTCACAAGTTCTAAAAAGGTAGGGGCAAAATGGGAAGTGACTTAGTGAATATTAGAATTCCATTACTCTTGGTTGACTGGCTGGTTGACTGTCAGTCGACCAAGCAGTCGACCAAGACATGAATAGCAACTTCGGACAGGGATTCAGAGGGCTATACTGAGTCAAATTGAGTGAGTTTTTCTCCTACAAGTCAATCAAGAAGTCTAGTTTCCAGAAATACCTTCGGATCAAGCATTGGAGCTCATTAGGTGCTTCAACTAATTCAAACTTCTTCGATGCGCAGGCAGGATTGGTCAGACATAGTTCAGCAACTTCGGACAGGGATTTAGAGGGTTATATGGGGTCAAATTGAGTGGGGTTTTCTTCTACAAGTCCATCAAGAAGTCTAGTTTCGGAAAATACCTTCGGATCGGGCACAAGAGTTCATTAGGTCCACCAACTAAGCTCACCTTCTTCAGGCTGCAGATTCAAAACTAACACTGACAATGCTCTCAAGTGAGGGGCATTATCGACAATGTCCAAGGGCTTGGGCTCGGACACCAAATCATTAATCAAAAGGGTCCACAAGTCTCTATTTCCCCCACTTTGGATCAAACACCATGTCTTCCATAAAGAGGGCCCACAAGGACAACTCCCATCATTTCGGGACATGGATCTACACTAAGGAAAAGGTTCGACATAACCTCCTCAGGCTTTCAAAGATAAAAACACAGAAATCATGGTCTAACATCAAGGTCTAATATTAAACAAGTATTTCTTCACCCAAAATAAATAGGGTGCCCCGGGCTAGGTTTGGGCTGGATTTCACATAGACTATTCCACAGCCTTGTATGGGACCATCATTTCCTTCGGAGGGATCTACGGTGCTATGAGGGCTCCATATTTTACTACAAATCGTTGTTCCCCTCCTTATTTGATAACTCATTTCCCTACTTTTTGGAGGTGGGGAACGTAGACTATTCCACTGCCTTGTATGGGACCATCATTTCCTTCGGAGGTGATGTGTCTCAGTTATATCGCTGTTGTACCCAACTAAACCTCCTCTCGTTCCGAAGACGATGAGTCCTACAAGAAAGGTCAGACGCAGGCCGACTAGAATACCGGGCAACCGCCGGGGGCAAAAAAAAAGAAAAAATAATATTTTTTTTAAAACAATTAATACAAAATTTTTTTTTTTGTTTTTTTTGTTTGTTTTGGGGGGGGGTTGTGGTTTTTTTTTTTTTTTATTTTTTTTTTTTTTTTTTTTGCCCGTTTTCCCCGCCCATGGTTGTTTTTTCTCTTGGGATTATGCCTCCCACATACAAGACAACATAATCATGAATAATATAATCAATGTCTAAAGTAAGCAATAAACAGATCAAATGAATGAGAAAAGATAATCAATCAGAGTGCGGAATTTATCAAGTATCAATTTCACATAAAACTAATCTCAAAGAGAAAGAGTGATCAGGAGTCACTCCTTCAAATATAGCGGAAAAGTAGTTAATCAATTCAGTTACAACCAATATCAAGAATAAATCCATAAGAGTTAAAGACAGTATATCCAAATGTTTAACAATCATCCAAGGGAATGGGGCACTACGCAAAGGTTTCTTCTATCCTAATGATTGTTTCTTCATAAGTGTGGATGAAGTGAACCCAGCGCGGCCACTCCCTCACCATGGTGGGGCTAACCCTGGTACGAACCATAATCCTCCTCGGCACAATAATCCTGACTCTCATCGTAGCCATCACCCGAAGGGTAGTATGCGGGATCATAGCTCGGGTCGTAGAGTGCGCCATCAGAGTCTTCTACACGTGCAGGATAATCTAACAAATTGCATGAAAGGAATGAGTTCAAAAGAACTCAGCAAGGCAAGTCATTTCATAATACACAGTTCATTCAATACAAGTCATGATATGATGCAAGATGATATGAGACAATGATGATATATGATTCTAACCCTAAGTATGCTAGTCTCTAAGGTAGACATGCTTTAAGCCATAGCACCATACTTCTTTAGGTCGTTTGTCACTCCCCCTCAATCATACAAGATATCTTGGGTCTGCCGGGGTAATTGGGTAAAGTCCTCATCAAACCATGGCTGGGGGTTAAGTCACCACTCTCTCACATCACCATTGGTACAAGTACTGGCGCATGTCACGGCATAGCCTAGCCCAATGCAAGTCATCTACTCAGTCGTATCATGTCAGATCCGGATACTTTCCCTATGGCACTGACCAACTTAGTTTCATATCCTTCACACTAGAGTCAGCGTATCCTATGGCACTGACCAACTCGGACTACGGACTCATCAACCCTATTGGTCATCCACAAATGGTAAACAGGAAGCTCTCACGTCCTCTCACGGATTGGTTACCAGTCTTGAGCGCCCGTGAGCCCAGGTCTATCCATTTGCAACCCTACCAATAAATGGCCCCTTTCGGGTATCCGTAGTATGGTTTAAGTCCTCTCACGGAGTGGTTACCGGTCTTGAGCACCCATCAACCATACTCTACCACGGGTTGTTCGGTCTCAATACCCTTCCGATTCGGGTCTAATATGACAAGGAATATCCTAACCATACACCTAGACAATCCTATGTATGTCATCCAATAACCCGGGAAAGTGTCGATGGACACCTTCGGAGAATATCCCATACTATTCCCTCCGATGTCCAAGGACAGAAGTGTCCTTAACAAGCTCAATCCTAAGTCATAAGTAGTCATTAACAAGTTCAATCTCATCATATCATATCAAATCAATAATTCATCATATAATTAAAGGCATGTCATAACATGATTAATCATATACATAATCATAAAGGATAATTAAACATGATATTCTAAATGACATATAACCTCCCATTATTGATAAAATGCGTATTATAGTCATGCATGGTTAAGGAGTACACAGAAAATATATCTACTGAGTTCTCAAAGTATAAGCATGTTTACATAATCAATGTACTTGAGTTAACGACCGTCCTTACCTTAATCGAGTCGTAAATAAAATCAATGATCACCAAGAATGGTCCCAAAAGTCAGTGTTGGTACCCTAGACAACATACAAGTAACATCAGAGAAGAAAACAATCGAATCGGAGGTCAAACGAAGCAATTCAGCCAAGTACAGGGATGTTACCATCTCTTGGTTGACTAGCTTGGTCGACTGTCAGTCGACCAAAGCAGTCAATCAAGACTTGTTAACCATGGGCAGAATTGAAGACTTGGTCCGAAATTGACCTTCCGGTGCTCCGATCGACTCAAAATTTAGAGAGCATGATTATAACAATATGTGGATACTACACACTAAATTTCATGACGATCCAACGGTCTAATTAAAAATACCCAAATCGAAGCCTTATATTCTATATGATAACTATCAAGAATCAAATTGGAATTGATTGAAATTGTAAAGAATGATGGGAATCAATCAAGTGAATGTTAAGAATCAAGTTAAAATCATGAATTCATAGTAATCTAGACCTAACATGCATTTACATACCAGTTTTGAATCAAGACAAAGTTGAAATGAAAGGATTCAAAGCAATGAAATGTAAGCAATCCTAATGGAATCATATCATAGCAAGAGTAGGGTGATAATCATGGAATTGAATGGGGAAAACTCATGGTTAAGTGTTTGCAAGGTTGCAGCACTTCAACCATGGTCTTAAGATCATAAATTGATAGAATAATGAATAGATTAGAAGAAGAATAGAAGGAATCATACCTTGAGTTGATGATTGATGTATAATACTAATGATTGGAGTCAAAGATCTTCACAAACACCAAGAAAAGCCCAAGAGAATGTCCAACTTCGTGCTCTGGAGTGCAAATGATTAGTCTAGGTCCTCATTCACGAGTTCCAAAAAGGTAGGGGCAAAATGGGAAGTGATTTTGTAAATTTTCGGATTTCATTACTGCTGGTCGACTGGCTGATCAACTGTCAGTCGACCAAGGCATGACAGCAACTTTAGGAGTGGATTTGGAAGGCCAGACAGATCCGAATTAAGTTGGGTTTTCTCGTACAAGTCAATCAACAAGTCTTGTTTCAAGAAATACCTTCGGATTGATCACGGGGGTCCAATAGGTGCTTCAACTAATTCAATCTTCATCGATGCGCAGATTTTCACTCAACACTGACAATGTGCTCAAGTAAGGGGCATCATTGTCAATGTCCATAGGCTCTAGATCAAGCATCGAATCTTCAACTAAGAGGGCCCACAAGTCTCTTCTAACTCCACTTCGGGTCTTCAAACCTGCAACAGTATAAAATCCGGGCCGGGTCAGGGTTAGGATAAGGCCGTTTTTTCTTAAACCCCCCCGACCCCCCCCGCGGGACAGACCGCTACCTCAGCCCCCCCCCCCCCCCACCCCTTTCTTCTCACCATCAAGCAAGGAAACCAAACAAACCGACCCCACTTTTTTTTTTTCTTCTTCCTTCATTTTTATTTTGCTTCTTCCTTCACCTACCCCCACCCCCCCCCCCCTACTTTTATGAATATTTTTTTCTACCTTTAAAAGAAAAAACAAAGGAACCCCCCCCAGAGGATTTTTTTTTTTTATGGGGGGGGCGCGCCGAGAGGGGGGGGGGATTTTTTTTTTTGTTTGGAAACCGTTTTTTGTCTTATGTCATATGTCTCGACCAAGTAATCGGTTAGTATATGCCCGGGCTTATGAAAGTCGGGTGCGAAGTTCCCGTATAACAGACAAAACCATCTTATCCCGAATGTTGCTTTACTAGTTCGGGAATATAAGGGAGTCTTGTCGTCGGGCGCATTTAATGCTTGGTGTGAAGTGACTAGCCATTATGCTAATGGTTTTTCTTGAAGCCTGCATCCAGTCCAGCTTTGCCACGTCGAATGGCTAAGTGTAGAGCCATTATGGCTACCTCAGGAAGGAGAACCGTTTTATTTTTTGAACTGTCGAACGTGTAATGTTGTAACCGTTCGATTAAGGAAAGTAATGCCTCTTCCGGTAGTATAAATATTGTCTTTCCTTCTATATTTCAATCCATTGTTTTTGTTGCTCCCGACTAAGCTTTGAGATCTTTCAACTTCTAAACAATAAGTATTTTTTTCTTCCAACCATGGCTCCAAAGAAGCCTAGGGTAAGTTTGAGAGGTTTTAGGTATCAGCCCAAGGTTCCCGTCCCAGTATATCGTGAAAAAAGACGTCGTCGAGGCGAAGGGTATGCGAGTGAGGGTGATAGTGATCAGACGAAAGGAGTTAACCTAACCGGATATCGTCTGAAAGATCTTCACGAGAAGTCTTAGGACGATGAGAGTTCCCGCACTTTCAGTGATAGTTCTCCCGACGATGATCTCAGGGTACTTAAGGAAATAAGGGAGATGAATCGTAAGGATAGAGAAATCCAAGCCGCTCAGGCCCAGGCTGCTAAGGCTCAGGTTGATGATGTTCCTACTGGGTCTACTTCTGAATCTGCCACTGCTTCTGATTTCGCCACCCCCTCTGCTCAAAGTGCTTTAAGGCCTGAATCTACAGCCACTTCTCGTGACCCTTCGGCTTCGTTTCCCCACGTTTACTTGAGGCTAGAGACTTCAACTTCTTCCCGAGTCTCTCTTTTCAGAAAGGGCCCACCCCGTTCACCTTTCCAGCATCCTAGTGGTTTCCGAGGAGCCATTCCTCGTAAGCCAGATAGGATATCTTTAGATGAGGATGCCTTGGCATTGGCAAAGTGCCAGCCTTGGCATTGGTGAAGTCCCAACTTTAGATAGACCATGGTTATTCCACTAGATGCATACATACATTATCTGTTTCATATTGCATTGCATCTTGTTATGATCTGCAGCATGTTATTTATGTTGTTATGAGTTAACTTGCCTTCCTGAGTTCATTCGAACTCACTCCTTTTTGTGCAATCTTTTTGTTAGATTATTCTACAGGTACTAACTACTATGAAGGACAATACGATAAAGCGCAAGCCGATGAAGCGTACTACATGCAAGGTGCTGGCAACAATGAAGATTACACTGATGATCCCACGAGTGATCACGTTGCGTACTACGATTAGACATAACGTAGAATGGGAACGTCTCTGTTGGATTGATGAAGTCCACTATTTTGAAGATGTTATATATAGAATAGAAAACTCGTAGTTCGGTTTGACTTGTCTTCCTTACTTTCTTTTAAAAACAATTGTAATTCTTTTAGACTTACGTGCTACATTCCTCTGTAACTGTGGAGTGAGATTCCGCCTCACTCTACTTCTTTTTTATATGCTTACATCGTATCATTTTCCGGCACTCGATTACACTGATATTCATTTCTTGATTTGGATCTTTTGTTTATAATATTAAAACATTGATTATTTTCTGTTCATGATTATGTTATTGCATATGTGGGAGGATGATTTCCTCGATACTTGATCTTCGGAGCTATGGATCACACACTCGGGTATGCCAATTAGGGTACCGGCTGGGGGGATGTGACAAGAATCATGAATATGGAACATACATTGATAGAATAGAAATGGGGGTTTATACAAATCAAGGAGACAATAGAAGAGGTGGTTGCAAGGTTGCAGCACCTTCTTCATAGTCCCAACAGCAAGAACAAGAGGGGGTAAGAGTAGATTAGAGAGAGAATAAGAGATTACATACCTTGGAGATGTTCTTGGGAATGAGAGACAAGGAATATTGTAAGAATACTTCACCACTACCAAGGAGAGGGCTTAAGAGGCTCTTCCCACATTCCCAGGAGGTCTTAGCAATAGAATAGGGTCCTAACTACGAAGTCTAGTTAAGTAGGGCATAAAATAACCTAAAAATCAGCTTTTCTCGAATTTAATAATCACTTGGCTAACTGGCTTGGTCGACTGGGTTAGTCAACCAAGGTAGTCGACAAAGCTAGAATAGCAACTTCAGACAAGGAAATAAAAGGCCAGATCAACTCAAAATCAATGGGGCTTCTTCCTACATCTCAAATGAATAGTCTAGGTCAGAGAATTCCCTTCGAATCAAGTCTAGAAGTGCATTAGGTCCATCAACTAATCTCCCTTTCTTCAAGGTGCAGTTTCTTATCAAACACAGACAATGCATCCAAGTATGGAGCACCATCATCAATCTCCATGGGTTCGGGGTAGAACACCATGTCCTCTACTGAGAGAGCCCACAGTAGGCTTCTTCCTCCACTTCGGGTCTTCAGACCTACAAACATCAAGGTTACCAGGTCAAAGTCAGGGTTAGGCTAGGGCTGGATTTCACACCATGAGACAAACATTGGATTGGTACCCCATGAAGGAGCCTGCTCGTATAAAGAAGTTGTGGCACCATCAGTGGGAGATGGAGATAGCTTGTGTGGGAGCTATTGTGGATGCATGGAGTGCGCTTATAACACCCATTGATGGACGGAGAAGACAAGTTACCAGACATTTTGTTGACTGTCTGGAGAAGAATTGGAGAACCTCTTTCTTTGCTAAGTTAGAAGACCAGTTCATAGCTTTAGAGAAAAAAACTAGAAAGAAGATTATTTGATTTATTTTGATTGCTTCCACTGAACTCATTATTCTTTTTTATCATTGATTCTTTCCTTTATTATTTCATTGGAGTATTTTGACTCCTGTAATCTTTCTATTAATTATTGCACATATTATTGCTCATGATTATCTATTACTTACATTATTTATTATTGATGGTAAGACCGTGGATCCTGTGACGGTTCACTCCCACAGGTTGTTGGGCGGGTAACCGAGACCGGCAGGTGGTGTGTGAAATAGAGTTATATATTTTGGTAACCACCGCATCACTTGAGTGATCACATTATTCATACATGAGTTTTCCCTAAAAGGCGGCTCTCTTTCTCTCTCTCTCTCTCTCTCTCTCTCTCTCTCTCTCTCTCTCTCTCTCTCTCTCTCTCTCTCTCTCTCTCTCTCTCTCTCTCCAAGAAATGCAGAAAGGAGATATTTTGTGGATCTTCTTCTCCTTAATTTTTTGGTCTTTAGTTTCTTCCATCCACACTACATTTGGGTTGTGGAATTCATTCCCTTTCCTCGTGATTGTGGAATCAAACCGGTGACGAGTTCGTAGAGGAATGAGGATGTGGAATTCAAATTAACTTCCGCTGCGGTAATTCTATTTTGGGAAAGTGAATCCAGGTAAGGATCTTTCCCCATTTATTATCAAATAGAGATATATAGAGTTTTACCTACATAATAAATGTCACATCCTCCCAGCCGGTACCCTATCTGGCATACCCGAGAGTGTGATCCACAGCCCGAAGATCAGGTATCGAGTAATCAACCTCCCACATAAACAATAACATAATCATGAACAATAATAATAAAAGTGCGGAAGATAAACCATAGATCCAATAAGGAAAGAATGAATCATATATAAATCAGAGTACTAGATATAATCAGAGTGTCAAAAACAGATAAGTAAAGTGAGGCAAAGTCCCACTCTACAACCAGCGGAAAAGTAGTTCTAAAAGAGAATAAGCAAGACAAAATCTAATCCCAGTAGCAAGTACAATGGGTAATTAAATTGTTCTCCACTTTATAGACAACATCCTTATAAGTATAAATCTCATAAACGGCACAAGGGCGCTTCCACTCAATGGTCGGGCTAAGCATCGTACGGAGCATAACCACTCGCGGGATCTTCAGTGTAATTGTTGTAACCGCAATCACCTTCCTGGAGATATGCCTCTTCTCCTTGCGCTTCTTCATAGGGGCCGTCATAATATTCAGTACCTGCAGAATAGTCTAACAAACATTGTACAATAAAGGAATGAGTTTCAAAGAAACTCAGTAAGGCAGTTAAATCCATAATAACATAAATGGCAGGATTTTAGAACAAACATAAATGCAATATGGTATGAGACAAGCAATGAATGAATGAATCTAACTCTATATATGCTGGTCTCTATTGGCAGACATGCTTTAAGTCATAGCACCGTACTTCTTTAGGAAGGTCTCAATCACTCATCATCAGTTGGTAATGGGTCCGGCATCCCTCGGGACATTCCATGGCTGGGGGTATAGGTCACCACTCTCTCACATCACCATTGGTCTAAGTACCGGCACATGTCAGGGTAAAGCCTAGCCAAATGCAAGTCTTCTACTTAGTTACATCAAGTCAGATCCAGATACGTCCATTCCTCGTCCCTGACGATCCTTTCCGGTATCCTTCACACTAGAGTCCTCATAGTCCCTGACTACGGACTCATCAACCCTATTGATCATCCACATATGGTAAACGGGAAGCTCTCACGTCCTCTCACGGGTTGGTTACCGGTTTTAAGCGCCCGTGAGCCCAAGTCTATCCATATGCAACCCTACCAATAAATGGCCCCCACAATGTGATTCCTGTCCTCTCACGGGTTGGTTACCGGTCTTGAGCGCCTATGAATCCCCATTGCTACCATGGGTCGTTCGGTCTCAATACCCCTCCGATTAGGGTCTGACATAACGGGACATCCTAGCCAAACACTACTAGACAGTCCTAGATATGTCATCCAACAGTTTAGGAAGGTGTCCATAGGGCATCTCCGGAAACATCCCATAATATTCCCGTAGTAGTCCAAGGACAGAAGTGTCAAAAGGACACCTCTCCTTTCCAAACCATACTTAAGCATACACATGCATCAATTCATATTATCACATATATGGTAACTTCATATATGGAAAGAAATCAATAATTACAATCACTTTGTATATAATTGGTAAGTAAATCATACATGAGTCAATTCAAAATGAATAAGTAATGCTACTGTTATCAAGATTATGCAACAGTAATATATCATTGTAAGAATCTAATTAAGGAAACAAATCAATGATATTCAAATATAGAAACTAGATTCATGCTATCTATGTTGTTAAAGAAGTAACCATCCTTACCTTTTATAACTCGCAAAGGAATCCTAAGAAATCAAGTAAGATCTTGGCAAACTTGAGAAGAAGGTCCTAAACAAGTGTATACAACATATTAGGAAAGATCCCTAACAGAAAAGATACCAAAACATCCAACACAGACCAATTCTGGAGTTGCTGTACTCATTGGTCGAGTGGATTGGTCGATTGGTCCAGTCGACCAATCAGTCGACCAATGCAGACAGTAGCCTAAAAAAAACAGAGTTTTAAGATATAAAATCCGAATTTGGTGGTTCAAAAGGGTACTAATCAAGGGGTAAACTACATCAGTAGTATCCTAACATAAAGGGGACCTCAAAACACTAATCCAATCAAGCCATCAAGATCCAAATTAGGAAACAAAAAGTTACCATAATTAGATCAACCATGGATCTTGAGGAATTCAAGATAGAAATCAAAGACAAGAACAATAGGAGAATGGATCATTGCTTCAGGTAAAGGTATCATGAAAAGCATACTTAGATCTTCAAGGAAATAGGCTTAAAAGCATAAATCTAAATAAGGAAACAAAACCTACCATATATGTAACTATCATGATTAATGAAGAAAACATGGTATGGTAGAAGAGAAACAACTAGAGATTGATAGATCATGGATCATGAAAAGAAAACACGGCAATTAACTACTAACATGATCAATATAGAAGATCCAAGGAGATCAGAATTCAAATCAGAAGTTAAACAAAGACTAGAATTCCCTTTCATGGTTTGATCATGATTCCTTCAAAAGCTTGCAATGATCATGGTTAAGATCATTGTTTTAGCCATTAATCCTTAGGATGATCATGAGAGACAAGTCCAGAGATGTTTGCAACAGAGAATGCAGCATCTCCTCTACTGTCTCAACTCAAAAAGGAAAGAAAAACAGAGATGGAGGAGAAGAAGAGAGTGTAGACATACCTTTGATGCAAAAGGAAGAGTTTTAACGAAGATCCGTCAAGAAAATCACCAAGGATGCAGTGGGAGATGACTTGCAGAGGTCTTTGGTTCGTTCCAAAGAGTTTGGAGGCAGCAAATACGAAGTAGACTCGAGATTGGACTTAAATAGAGCAAGCAAGACCTAATTGCCAAAGACAGCACCCATTGGTCGAGTGGATTGGTCGACTAGTCCAGTCGACAAATCAGTCGACCAATGCAGACAGCAATTCCAAAACAGGGAATTGAAGACCCAGATCAAATCCAATCCTAAAGGGGTTTTGCACACATAACAAGTGACTTACCTAATAGGTAGAAATGCCTTCAAACCATGATAGAGAGCACTCCAAGTCCATCAACTAATCCGATCTTCATCAAGATTCAGTTTCCATAAATAGAACTTCATCTTCAACTCTCATGGATTCAAAGCCAGACACCAAGTCCTCCACTGGGATGGCCCAAAGCTGACTTCTTACTTTACTTCGGGTCACTGGACCTACAAATAACAAGGTTTCCGGGTCAAGGTTAGGGCTGGGTTTTACAATAAAAACCTAATATGCTTAATCCACGGATTCTCACGGAAAAGGCTATAATGAATGGAGATTCATTATAAAGGTAAGAGAACAGTAGATCATGCATAGAAAACAACCTAGGAACAGATCTAACATAGATTAGAATCATATAATTACTGTAAGAGTAAATCATAGTTTCATGCTAGATTCAATCATTGAAAATACACCATATGGTCTAAGGAAAGAGTAGGGTGAAAGGGAATTCACTTTAAGACAATGAGGATCAGAGACTAAGCATTATAGTAGTGTAAGATCTTCCTCACAATCAAAACAAATAGTAAGAACAATAGAGAGGATAAATCAATGAAGTATATGATTGAATACTAACGTTGTAGAAGAAGAATCAATGGATGAACTTTGTTTGGGTGCTTGGAATCAACATTGGGTTTAAAGAGGTGGCTCTAGTAATATTGATGTAGTTTCACTTTTTTCGCTTATTGTAGATAAAATGACCTTTTAGCAGGAAAGGAAAAAGAAAAAACTTACAACACTATTATCATTCATAATTCCGAAACTACTCTTGCATCAAAAAATAAAATAAATAAATTTGAGTAATCCCCTTAAATTACTATTGAAATAAAGTTTTTAGACCAAAAAAATAAATAAAAAAATGGAAATAGTAAATTATGATGGGTTAAGAAAGAGTGTATAAAGAATAAAGTTTTTTTTTTTTTTCCTTCTTTTCTCTTTTATGTTTTAGGTTTATTCTCTTAGTTTTTTAGGGTGTGCTTGATCTTGTTCCAAAACAGAGGTGGAACATCATATTGTGTTATCTAAATTGAGGGTTACCTGAAACTTACCCTTTTATTTTATTTTTATGTTTTTATGCCCGTTTTAACAACCCTTGTCAGAATACTATTAGGTTTGAAGCTCATAATTTCTGAATAATTTTCATTTTTCAATCCAACTCAAACATTTGGTACCAGGCAAAAAGAACTAGTTAAGCACGTTCATCTTATTATCATTTCATTTCTCATCCAGGTGACCAGTGGGTTTAATTCTGAATGCCTGATGTAGCATGATGGTGCCATTTCATACGTCTCACTTTTATGTGCAGCTATGTCACTTGAAGGAAATAAATGCCTTAAGATAGATTACAGACTAAGTCCATTCCTGTGACAACAAGCATTATACTTGTTCTAGTTGCTTATTCCAAAAGGGCAAACCTAACCCCAAAGACTCATGCACAAACAGAGCCCACTGAGGCAATTTGAGAATATTAATTCAAAGCACCATGGATCCTACCTCAGTCTTTGATTCTCCTTATTTGCTTTTGCCCATTAGTCAAGCAAGGATTTCATCAGTACCAGTTTCCCTTCTCATGTTTGTTCTGAGAGTCCTTAATGTATCATAAATCTCAACTACCCTTGGGGAAGATGAATCCCCTGAGTAGAAAACATCAACTTTACTCCTCACCTCAATCCAGCTATACCCCGGATGCTTCTTCAATCCTTTATCTTTCATTGACACCCTTAAATTTGCTGCCTTGTCCCACAATGCTGCTTCTCCATACAAATTTAACAACTGAATATAATTGCTGCCTCTATCAGGATCCATATTTAGTAAGTTATGAGCGGCTAATTCTGCAAGTTCAACGTTGCGATGAACACGACAGGCATGTAACAAACACAACCAAACACTCTTGTCTGGTACAATAGGCATGCTTTGGATGAAACTATAAGCCTCAGCTAAATGTCCAGAGCGACCCCATAGGTCAATCAAATTCACATAATGTTCCAATCTAGGTTCAATGCCATAATCTCTTGTCATTGATTGGAATATATTGAAACCTTTCTCAATAAAACCTGAATGACTGCAGGAAGAAATCAAGGCAAGAAATGTGATATCGTCTGGTACTACTCCCAACCCTTGCATCTCATCAAATAATGCAACTGCATTCATGCATTCTCCATGAGATCCATATCCAGAAATCATTGAATTCCATGTCACTACATTTCTTTCAGGCATGTTTTCAAACACTTCCCATGCATACTTTAAGCATCCACACTTCATATACATATCTATTAGAGCATTTCCTGCTTGTAGATCTATCTCTATCTCATTTCTAATCTGGTATGCATGCACAGATTTTCCTTTTAGTAATGCTGCTACTGCAGAGATAGCAACAAGGATATTTGTAATGGTAACAGAGTCTGGGGCCAAACCATGCTGAACCAATTGTGGCAAAAGATTGATTGACTGCTCTGGAAGACCATTCCAAATGTAGCAGGAGATCATTGAATTCCAACACACCAAATTCTTTTGTGGCAGTTCCAAAAATACATTCCCAGAAATCTCTGGCAAACCAAATTTGGCATACATTTCTATCAGATTACAACCAACAAAGGCATCCAAACCCATTCCACTTTTGAGGACAATACCATGGAAACCACAACCCAGTTCTAAATTCTGGAGCCCCACAGAAGCATTAATGATGCTTCCCATTAGCATGGGATCTGGTCTCTGTCCTTCAGCCTCCATTGCCTTGAACAAGTTCAAAGCTTCCTTGAAATTCACATTTTGGCATAGTCCAGATATCATGGACCCCCAAGAAACAACATCTCTTCGCTCCATTTCATTAAAAACAGAATTAGCATCCTCAGTATTTCCACATTTTACATAAAATGTCAGCAGTGCACTTTGGACAGCCATATTATCCAGGAGAGGTCTTTTGATTGATTCCCCATGGACACTCCTTCCAAAATCATGTAAATCAAGCAAATGACAAGCTGCCAACACACTAGAGATCGTGAAGGAATCCGGTGCTAGCCCAGAAAACCTCATGTTAGTGAAAACATCCAAAGCCGGTTCAACACAATTATTAAAAACATAACCTGAGATCATAGCATTCCACAATTCGGTTTCTTTATTAGATTTCTGGTCAAAAACTTTCCGTGCATCTTCTATGGTCCTACCCCTGGCATACATGCTGAGGAGAGAAGAATAAACGTAAGCATCCCATTCAAGACCTATCTTAATTACTTTGCAGTGAACTGCCCTGCCAAAATCGGTATCTTCTCCATGAGCACATGCTGTCAACACACTTGCGAATGTTGCTGACCTAAGTTTGCAATTCTCTCTGGTCATCATTACAAAAAACTCCAAGCTCTTCTCCCACATTCCATTCTCACAAAACCCACAAATTACTGCATTCCATGGCACATCATTGCTCTTATCCTCCACTCCATCAAACACTCGCCATGAGTCCATTGGCAGACAACATTTTGCATACATGTCAATCAATGCTGTCTCCAAGTAAGGATCCCCGTCAAGTGATTGTTTGATAACGTAGGAATGAATCTGCCTTCCTCCCACAAGATTACATGATTTACTGCAGATTTGAAGGACAATACTCAGGGAGTATGCATCCGGCCTGACACCTAATGATTGCATTTGGCGAAATTGATGTAAAGCATCATGGATTAATCCATACTCAAAATACCCATCAATGATGGAATTCCAAAGGGTGACATCCTTTGCAAAATCCTCACATTCAGAGATTAAAACAAACACCTTGACCGCATTTTCAAGAGACCCACATTTAACATACATTTTGATGAGCGAGCTCGCGACGTAGGCATCAGATTGGAAACCCATACAGATGATGGTGGCATGGATCTTGCTTCCATGGAAGTAATCCGAAAGGGCAGCACAGGCCTTGAGGAGAGAAGGAAAGATGAATTTATCAGGTTTCTGAGCAGAAAGCGATGACGCTCTACTACTGGAGTACAATTGCAGGGCTTCCGAATAAAGCCCATTTTGAACTAAAGACCTTATATTCGCACTGGTTGACGATAACGGATCAAATTGCTTTAAGTTAGAGAATTTCAAAAATGAACTTAGACGGAGATGCATATCATCTTCGTGGCTAACTTCTCGGAATTCCTAATTCCAAAGAGAAGCAGTAAACGATGAATTCTCAGATAGAAATTTCCCTTTTTCCTTTGAGCGCCGGGGGTGGCGCGCAAGGTTGGTGATATCCACGCACTTGAATTTTACACCAAAAATATTGAGTCTAGGCTCTAGTTCCTTCTGCGGCTACCCCTCTACTAATACAGCCACACCCACAAGAATATGAAATCTACTTTCATAAAAATTTGTGAGGGCTATAAAGTTGAATTAGCGAAGCTGAATTGAGAAAATCTCCACTAGTAAATTTTATGTGGAAAATATACACTGTTTCTTCTCTTTGAATTCTTTTTTCTTCTTTTCCAATTAAAAGATTAAATTTATTAATAAGGAGAAAAAAATCCAAGACTGATCGAGGGTTATGCATCAAAGTATAAAATCTCCCAAAAAATTACAAATCAAAGTCTCCAAACCAAAATGAAATCTTGATTTTTGAATACCATCAGACAATTACAAATCAAGTAATCATAGGCAAATCGAGTATTGTATTGTTCACCTTCACCAACTTCCTATGAGCTACAACCAAACGACCATCAACAAGAGCACATTGCACCTTCCCTGAAATCAACTTGTTGGGCAATGCCTTCAACCCCGACCTTGTCCATTGAAAGTTCCACAACTTTCTCTCTTCAATGCATAATTCACCCCAGCTCTCTTCAGACAAGTAGCAGCCACTGAAAATGCAAGGGCAACCTCATAAGACTTGACCAAGTCCGTTGTTTGGGTTGATTATTCGGGAGATCCTCCACCAACTCACGATCATCATCATCCACTAGGGATGGCCCACTTCAACACATACCCCATCCACCAAATTATCAGTTTGAAATTTACATCCTTCATATCGAGAGTCAAATTCATTTTGGATTCTCATTTTGAATTTCAAGACCTTCTCTTGAGAGCACTACATTTCCAACTCTCACACATCCCCCATCCACCACATTAACTTTTTGAACTTCAAATCATTCACCTTGAGAGTAGTCCACTACATTTCCACCCCTCACACCCCTCATCCACACCCCTCATCCGTAGAATTTTCAATTTGATTTTCAAAGCCTTCAAATTGAAAGTCCACAAAATGTCAACTTTCCCAAAGTCCCCAAATGACTCAGAGAACGACTCAGGCACCTTATACTCATCCATGGGATTTTTAAATTAAAAATTTAAACATTTCAAACTCACCTCTTGATCAAACTCCCCATCCTAAACCAAGATATCATCCGACGACTTCTGAGATGGAAATGAATGAGAAATTATAGGAGTTTCAACCGATTGAGACTCTATTGTAGCCAAAGTCCCCTCCATACCCAACTTCCACTTGTTACAAGAACCTTGTGCACCATCCACAACATTGTCTTCCATCGATTTTTTTAAATAAAAATAAAATAATAAAATAATAAAAAAAAGAAGGAAAATTGAACTCACTTCCTGATTAAACTCCCCATCGCGGACTAGAGTCTCATCCGATGGCTTCTGAGCTGGAAAAGACTACGAAAAAATAGGAGTCTCAATGCATTGAGACTCTGTTGTAGCAAGAGTCCCCTTCGAACCCAATTGTCCCTTGTTGCTCAAACCTTGGTCACCATTCACACCAACGTCTTCCACTGCCACCGTCAGTGCCACCACCTTCTCCCTTGCTACAGATGCACTGTTTAATCTCCTAGGACCCGACAAGAAGGCAGCATTAAAGTCTCTAATACACACCAAGCCCTCCCACTTGAAATGATTCAGTGTAGATCCTCCCATAGAAACGAAAAGTTTTTTTTTTAAAACAGTTAGCATGAACACACCCTACCCAAAATTTTATCATGCCATTGCACTTCCATAGCTAAAAATTGGTCAGAGCTAGACTAAATCACTAGAAAAGCAATTTCTTGCCACCAAAAAACCCAAAGATTAGGAATCCCCTCTACACGGTTATTCACAAAAATTTAATTAACATACCCTAGATGATTAAAAACTAGTAGAGGAGCACCGATTAATTCTATCATGGCCACTATATAAAAAATCTCTAGAATATGTTGCCGCAGAACAGCCCCAAAGCTCTGCCAACTACTTCCTTCTTCATCCCTCAAATGTTCTGTTGTAGAATCTTCGTGATGAAAAACGGTTGTTCAAATCCACCTCTCCACTGGCCAAGTTCACTCCAGTCCCTACACGGCATTGCCTTATGATAGGTGATTATCCATTGCTTGAAGCATCCATGTGGATTCACAGATGGATCTACCAATTCTTGCTATCCACCCATTGCCACTACTACATCCGATGCCAATTCAAAAGCCTCCGCTGCCCCTTTTTTCTCCCACGACCTCTAGAAGAAACAGCACGACCAGCCCCTTTAGATTCATAACATACCCTTGTAGGTATGGGTTGAGTTGTTGCCCCTGGAATCACTTGAGTTCCTTTCTCCTATGCTATTGAACTTTCCCCACCTGAACTGCCAAGTCAGCCACCATTTGAACCTCATTAGGCTGCAAGAGATCCACTACCAGTTCAGAAGTCTCCTTACCAATTTGACTTACAACCTCAAGCATATGCTCAACTGAAAGCTCATTAGAAAACTGATTTTCAGAAATATATATACTATTCTCCTCTTCCATTGAAGGCTTTTGAGAATTAAAAGACAGAGATATATCATGCGTAACAACAACTGACCCTACAAGTTGCCCTAGGAGTATGACTGAGGTTGATGCTACTTCCAAAATCTGAGGTGTTGCCACAATAGGTGTCACACCCCACATGATGGTATTGGATCCACTTCGACAACCCTTGGGTGTGATCCACAGCCACAAGATCTCAGTTACACTATCAGTAATATAGAAGACACAATTCTCATAATCAAGAGCAAAATGAAAAGCTCAATAATAAATTAAGGAGGTAAAGGTTCTAAAATCCCGAGAATGAATATTGAATAAAACAACTGGAAAGTATCAGTTGAAGCAAAACAAATGTCTCATTATGGTTTACAGTTATCTTTTAGTTTTTTAGGGTATTGCTCTTCAAATTTCTCTATGAAAGGAATTATAAGACCCTCCTCCGTTCCCTTATCCCAGCAATGAATAACTAAAGCTCTATTCCCACCAATGGGCCCCGTAAAAGCACTCCATGCATCTACATGAAGCTTCGTGTTCATCATAACTAGTTCCCATTGGCCCCTCCAGTATCTCTTCAGTGGGGTTCTTCTTTGAATAGGGAATTTCTCCTATTTTTGCAAAGGTATCTACAAAAAAATAAAGAAAATCCACAAAATCTAGGCAGACATGCTTTAAGATATTCACCAACTCTCCTCTAGGTAGGTCTCGTCGCTCTCCCTCACGACAAGCCATCTTTTGGGTTCTCTGTGGCATTGGGATTAGGTCTCATCATCAACCATAGTTGGGGTTTAGGTCCACACTCTCTCACCACAACCATTGATTTGAGTAATGGCACATGTCGGAGATTCTAAACCCAATTCAAAGTCATAAAGTAACACATTACATGTGGTCCAAATACCTTTCCTCATGCCTTGTAAAATCCCTCACAAATCCTAATCTGGAAATCTATATTGTACGTCCGAAGACTCGAAGTCAAGGTAGGAGACAGCTATGGACCCTCTCATTTGAACCCATTGGCTTTGACCTAAAACCAATGGAGGTTGATAATGAAGATCATATTATAGAAACCCTAAATGACTTTGAGAGAAGATGTAACTTGAATGAAGATGGACTTGGGAAATGGACTTTGAGTACAATGTTAACACCTTTGGAAGGTCCGATGAAATTAGGTAAGACCCTTTCTTAAGTTGGCAGAGGACCCAAGTGGTGAATTTGGCTTCTGAGAACAAAAATTCAGCAATTGACCTTAAGCCACTGCCTTGGTCACCCCAGGTGACCAAAGCTGGCCAGGGATAGAATTGTCTCTTTTGGGGGAAAATTAGGTTTTTGAAGCTCTATATATTCACCTTTTAGCTATTAGAGAACGTGAAAAGAACCCTAGAGCTTCCTCCTCAAGGCCAAGGTTGATCCTAAACATCCGTGAGAGATTCCTCCATTGAATCTCCTTCTACAAGGTAAGTATTCGCATCTATACTCTATTGATCTACTATCTCTATTATTTCAACTCTTCGTTTTGATTGTGAGAAAGGTCTTACACTACTGTAATAACCTAATCTCTAATCCTCATAGTCTAGAGTGAATCCCCATTCACTCTATTCTTTCCATGGACAACACGATGTGATTTTGGTGTTTAACCTAGCATGAAGACCATGATTTATTCTTACTTGAGTTGTTTGATTTCTAAACTATGTTAGATATGTTCCTAGGTTGTTTTATAACCATGATCTACTATTTTATATTTTTTTATCTTTAGAATGAATCCCCATTCATTCTAATCTTTCCGTGAGAATCTACGGATCAAGCCTATTATGTGATTTATTAGATCTTCACTCCAATGACCTTGTTTGATGTTTAGATCTTTATAAATAATCTTTATATGTTATTTTAGAAATTTCCTAATAATTTCGGAGTGTTTTGAACTCGAACGATGAGTTTTCGACCAATTTCGGAGTTTGCTATCCGTACACAGCATGCTTGGTCGCCCCAAGCGACCAAAGGTGCCAGGATAGCAACTTTGCTATGTTTTGCCTCCGTTTCGTCTTTGATCGTTAGGGTTCGATCGTTATGTTCTATACTTGTTTGTTTGGGTTATTTTGGTGATTTTGGACTTATGCTCTAACCTCTTTTTTTTTTTTTTTGGTACTGGTGCTTTTTTTAATACTGGAAATTAAACGTCGCCGAATGGATGCGAACCCAAGACCTCCCCATGGGAGTCTGGGCTTTTAACCGCCCTACTAACCCACCATTGACACTTATGCTCTAATCTCTTTCTTTGGATTTTACGAATTGATTATAAGGTGAGTACGTTCACTCACAATTAAAATAATACGAAATTAAGTCGTGGATGGTTATTTATAGAGGGTCGGAGCAAAATTAGGGTTTAACCCCACAATTGGACTTGGCCGATCACTTGGGGCAGTTGGTTGGGTCAATCAACCGGCTTAAGCAACCGCCCCTAGTACGTTTCAATACTTGGGTGTTTTGCTCAACCGGTTGATTCCCAACACTAACCTAACCTCAACCAACATGTGGGGGGTTTCTTACCTCGATCACAAACATCTTCAAACTCAACTTGACTCAGGCTAGAGATCCATTTTCCCAGTCCATCAGGGTTTCTACTAGATCTTCATTGGGTTCCCAATATGACAGGTTCTTTATCGGCAGAATCCAAATCCATTGGCTCAGGGTATGGATCATAGGCTTCAATCCGAATAGTCCACAACTTATTCCAGATGGAACTTCGGGTACTCAAACCTGCAATATGGATCCTAGGTTAGAATTACGGGAGTTGTTACATTTGACTCAATTCATCGAGAAATTTGAGGAAAAATGTACCGCCCTTGAGAAAGAATAACAAAACACTTAAAAATTGATTTCTTCTACTTCTGTTGAGATTCCTTTTTGGACACATTTACTTTATTCTTTCCTTTGATTCCTTCATTTTTTTACATTGGACATATGTATTTCCCTTTTTATTCAATTATTGGAATATTTTTGCTCTTGATTTATTATTATGTGTATTTATTATCATTGATGGCTAAACTATGGATCTTGTGACTGTGGATTGCACCAACGTGTTGTCGGGTAGAACTGATACCGATGGGTGGGGTGTGACAGAATTGGTATCAGAGCATAAGATAACAGCCCGATGCTTCGTTAGCCAATACATTCCACGTATCACATCAAAGTCTTTCATATCTAGCTTCACTAACCAAGCTTCCAAGTTTCTATTAGCTATGGTCACTGGACAAGATTTTACCACCTCATCTAATCTCACAACAAACCTGGTAGAAGTACTAATAATAAGTCCCTTTTCCAACTTCTCAAGTATTACAGGGATACGACTCAAAAATGAAGATGCAATGAATGAATAAGATACATCAGTGTCAAATAGTACAAATGCGGAGATAGATGATACTGGAATAATACCTGTGACCACATCATGATCGGAGTCAAGTTAAGTGCCAGAGACACTAAAGACTTTCCCAGCTGGAGGATTCTGTGCTAGTCTTGTCATAGCTAACATCTAAGGATTAAGTCAATGAGTGCAGTTACGAGAATAGTGGCCTTCTTTTCCACAAGTGAAGCAAGTAACATCTTTGGTGCCTACTAAAGCTGTTGGGGTTGGAACTACAGGTCTCTGATTACTCGCTACTGAGTAGGGTTAGCACATATAAATCAAGTAGCATGACTTCCCACATCCGGATGTACCGGTCCACTGTTCGACCCATAACTCAATCCAGAGCTAAATTAGTGCTAGCACCCCTAGGCTAATATGTATGTGCAGGGTATGGAGCAAGCCCATAAAATCTTCTGTTACGATCCACCATATTATTCTTGTTTGCCACCGATTAGAGTATAAAAGACAATCAAAATGTCTAGATCAATAAGTAAAGTGAGACGGAATCCCACTCTACAACCAGCGGAAAGTAGATCATAAGTCAAAAGAAAGATTACATCTGGTTCTTAGATAAGAAAGAAAGATATAACAAACTAAACTAAAGTCTATTATACTTTATAAAGAACATCTTCATAAACATAGACTTCATCAATGATGCTCAGACGTTCCCACTCCACAGTAGGGCTAATCCTGGTAACAAGTAAGACCACTTAAGGAATCCTCAATGTAATCTTCATGATTGCCAGCACCTTGCATGAAGTACGCCCCTTCAGTTTGCGCTTCCTCATATTGACCTTCGTAGTCATCAGTACCTGTAAAGTAGTCTAACAAAAGATATTGTACAAAAAGGAGTGAGTTTTCCATAACAACATAAATAGCAGGATTTCAAAACAGAGTAAAATGCTAAATGATATGAAACACATGATGCAATATGATTCTAACTCCATGTATGCTGGTCTCTATTGGCAGACATGCTTTAAGTCATAGCACCATATTTCTTTAGGAAGGTCTCATCACACAACGCCTTTTGGTAGTGGGTCCGGCATCCCTCGGAACATTCCATGGCTGGGGGTTATGTGAAACCCAGCCCTAACCTTGACCTGGAAACCTTGTTATTTGTAGGTCCTGTGGACCCGTAGTAAAGTAAGAAGTCAGCTTTGGGCCATCCCAGTGTAGGACTTGGTGTCTGGCTTTGAATCCATGAGAGTTGATGATGAAGTTCTATTTATGGAAACTGAATCTTGATGAAGATCGGATTAGTTGATGGACTTGGAGTGCTCTCTATCATGGTTTGAAGGCATTTCTACCTATTAGGTAAGTCACTTGACATGTGTGCAAAACCCCTTTAGGATTGGATTTGATCTGGGTCTTCAATTCCCTGTTTTGGAATTCTTGTCGAAGCATTGGTCGATTGGACCAGTTGACCAATCCACTCGACCAATGAGTCTTGTCTTTGGCAATTAGGTTTTTCTTGCTCTATTTAAGTCCAATCTCGAGTCTACTTCGTATTTGCTGCCTCCAAACTCTTTGGAACGAACCAAAGACCTCTGCAAGTCATCTCCCTTGCATCCTTGGTGATTTTCTTGACGGATCTTCGTCGAAACTCTTCCTTTTGCATCAAAAGGTATGTCTATACTCTCTTCTTCTCCTCCATCTCTGTTTTTTCTTTCCTTTTTGAGTTGAGACAGTAGAGGAGATGCTGCATTCTCTGTTGCAAACATCTCTCGGACTTGTCTCTCATGATCATCCTAAGGATTAATGGCTAGAACAATGATCTTAACCATGATCATTGCAAGCTTTTGAAGGAATCATGATCAAACCATGATCTAATCTTTGTTTAACTTCTTATTTGAATTCTGATCTCCTTGGATCTTCTATATTGATCATGTTAGTAGTCAAATGCTGTGTTTTCTTTTCATGATCCATGATCTATCAATCTCTAGTTGTTCTCTTTTACCATACTATGTGTTCTTCATGAATCATGATAGTTACATATATGGTAGGTTTTGTTTCCTTATTTAGATTTATGCTTTTAAACCTATTTCCTTGAAGATCTAAGTATGCTTTTCATGATATCTTTACCTGAAGCAATGATCCATCCTCCTATTGTTCTTGTCTTTGATTTCTATCTAGAATTCTTCAAGATCCATGGTTGATCTAATTATGGTAACTTTTTGTTTCCTAATTTGGATCTTGATGGCTTGATTGGATTAGTGTTTTGAGGTCCCCTATATGTTGGAATACTACTGATGTAGTTTACCCCTTGATTAGTACCCTTTTGAACCACCAAATTCGGATTTCATATCTTAAAACTCTGTTTTTTTAGGCTACTGTCTGCATTGGTCGACTGATTGGTCGACTGGACCAGTCGACCAATCCACTCGACCAATGAGTACAGCAACTCCAGAATTGGTTTGTTTTGGATGTTTTGGTATCTTTCCTATTAGGGATCTTTCCTAATAAGTTGTATGCACTTGTTTAGGACCTTCTTCTCAAGTTTGCCAAGATCTTACTTGATTTCTTAGGATTCCTTTGCGAGTTATAAAAGGTAAGGATGGTTACTTCTTTAACAACATAAATTGCATATCTTAGTTTCTATATTAGAATCTTGTTAAGTTGTTTCCTTATTTAGATTCTTGCAATGATATACTACTGTTGCATAACTTTGATATCAGTAGCATTACTTAATCATATTGAATTGACTCATGTATGATTTACTTACCAAATTATATACAAGGTGATTGCAATTATTGATTTCTTTCCATATATGAAGTTACCATATATGTGATGATATGAATTGATGCATGTGTATGCTTAAGTATGGTTTGGAAAGGAGAGGTGTCCTTTTGACACTTCTGTCCTTGGACTACTACGGGAATATTATGGGATGTTTCCGGAGATGCCCTCTGGACACCTTCCTAAACTGTTGGATGACATATCTAGGATTGTCTAGTAGTGTTTGGCTAGGATGTCCTGTTATGTCAGACCCTAATCGAAGGGGTATTGAGACCGAACGACCCGTGGTAGCAATGGGGATTCATGGGCGCTCAAGACCGGTAACCAACCCGTGAGAGGACAGGAATCACATTGTGGGGGCCATTTATTGGTAGCGTTGCATATGGTTAGACTTGGGCTCACGGGCGCTTAAGACCGGTAACCAACCCGTGAGAGGACGTGAGAGCTTCCCGTTTACCATATGTGGATGATCAATAGGGTTGATGAGTCCGTAGTCAGGGACTATGAGGACTCTAGTGTGAAGGATACCGGAAAGGATCGTCAGGGACGAGGAATGGACGTATCTGGATCTGACTTGATGTAACTAAGTAGAAGACTTGCATTTGGCTAGGTTTTAACCCTGACATGCGCCGGTACTTAGACCAATGGTGATGTGAGAGAGTGGTGACTTAACCCCCAGCCATGGAATGTCCCGAGGGATGCCGGACCCATTACCAACTGATGATGAGTGATTGAGACCTTCCTAAAGAAGTACGGTGCTATGACTTAAAGCATGTCTGCCAATAGAGACCAGCATACATAGAGTTAGATTCATTCATTCATTGCTTGTCTCATATCATATTGCATTTATGTTTGTTCTGAAATCCTGCCATTTATGTTATTATGGATTTAACTGCCTTACTGAGTTTCTTTGAAACTCATTCCTTTATTGTATAATGTTTGTTAGACTATTTTGCAGGTACTGAGTATTATGACGGTCCCTATGAAGAAGCGCAAGGCGAAGAGGCATATCTCCAGGAAGGTGATTGCGGTTACAACAATTACACTAAAGATTCCGCGAGTGGTTATGCTCCGTACGATGCTTAGTCCGACCATTGAGTGGAAGCGTCTGTAAAACCCAGCCCTAACCTTGACCCGGAAACCTTGTTATTTGTAGGTCCGATGACCCGAAGTAAAGTAAGAAGTCAGCTTTGGGCCATCCCAGTAGAGGACTTGGTGTCTGGCTTTGAATCCATGAAAGTTGATGATGAGGTTCTATTTATGGAAACAGAATCCTGATGAAGATCTAATTAGTTGATGGACTTGGAGTGCTCTCTATCTTGGTTTGAAGGCATTTCTACCTATTAGGTAAGTCACTTGACTTGTGTGCAAAACCCCTTTAGGATTGGATTTGATCTGGACCTTCAATTCCCTGTTTTGGCCTTCTTGTCGGCATTGGTCGACCGATTGGTCGATCGGGCCAGTCGACCAATCCACTCGACCAATGAGTGCTGTCTTTGGCAATTAGGTTGTTCTTGCTCTATTTAAGTTCAATCTCGAGTCCACTTTGTATTTGCTGCCTCCAAACCCTCTGGAACGAACCAAAGACCTCTGCAAGTCATCTCTCTTGCATCCTTGGTGTTTTCTTGACGGATCTTCGTCGAAACTCTTCTTTTTGCATCAAAAGGTATGTCTACTCTCTCTTCTTCTCCTCCATCTTTGTTTTTCTTTCCTTTTTGAGTTGAGACAGTAGAAGAGATGCTGCATTCTCTGTTGCAAACATCTCTGAACATGTTCTCATGATCATCCTAAGGATTTAAGGCTAGAACAATGATCTTAACCATGATCATTGCAAGCTTTTGAAGGATTCATGATCAAACCATGATTTAATCTCTGTTAAACTTCTAATCTGAATTCTGATCTCTTTGGATCTTCTTTTGTTGATCATGTTAGTAGTAATTACTGTGTTTTCTTTCCATGATCCATAATCCATAGATTTCTAGTTGTTCTCTTCTACCATACTATGTGTTCTTCATGATGCATGATAGTTACATATATGGTAGGTTTTATTTCCTTATTTAGATTTATGCTTCTAAGCCTTATTCCATGAAGACCTATGTATGTTTTCATGTTTTCATTACCGAAAGCAATGATCCATCCTCCTATTGTTCTTGTCTTTGTTTTCTATTTCAAATTCATCAAGATCCATGTTTGAGTTAATTATGGTAACTTTTTGTTTCCTAATTTGGATCTTGATACCTTGATTTGATTAGTGTTTTGAGGTCCCCTAATTGTTAGAATACTACTGATGTAGTCTACCCCTTGATTAGTACCCTTTTGAACCACCAAATTCGGATTTCATATCTTAAAACTCGATTTTATAGGCTATCGCTCGCATTGGTCGACTGATTGGTCGACTGGACCACTCGACCAATCCACTCGACCAATGAGTACAGCAACTCCAGATTTGGTCTGTTTTGGATGTTTTGGTATCTTTCCTATTAGGGATCTTTCCTAATAAGTTGTATGCACTTGTTTAGGACCTTCTTCTCAAGTTTGCCAAGATCTTACTTGATTTCTTAGGATTCCTTTGCGAGTTATAAAAGGTAAGGATGGTTACTTCTTTAACAACATAAATTGCATATCTTAGTTTCTATATTAGAATCTTGTTAAGTTGTTTCCTTATTTAGATTCTTGCAATGATATACTACTGTTGCATAACTTTGATTACAGTAGCATTACTTATTCATATTAAATTGATTCATGTATGATTTACTTACCAATGTTATACAAGTGATTGTAATTACTGATTTCTTTCCATATATGAAGTTACCATATATGTGATGATATGAATTGATGCATGTGTATGCTTACGTATGGTTTGGAAAGGAGAGGTGTCTTTTCGACACTTCTGTCCTTGGACTACTACGGAAATATTATGGGATGTTTCCGGAGATGCCCTCTGGACACCTTCCTAAACTGTTGGATGACATATCTAGGATTGTCTAGTAGTGTTTGGCTAGGATGTCCTGTTATGTCGACCCTAATCGGAGGGGTATTGAGACCGAACGACCCGTGGTAGCAATGGGGATTCATGGGCGCTCAAGACCGGTAACCAACCCGTGAGAGGACAGGAATCACATTGTGGGGGCCATTTATTGGTAGGGTTGCATATGGTTAGACTTGGGCTCATGGGCGCTTAAGACCGGTAACCAACCCGTGAGAGGACGTGAGAGCTTCCCGTTTACCATATGTGGATGATCAATAGGGTTGATGAGTCCGTAGTCCGAGTTGGTTGGTGCCATAGGATACGCTGACTCTAGTGTGAAGGATACCGGAAAGGATCGTCAGGGACGAGGAATGGAAGTATCTGGATCTGACTTGATGTAACTAAGTAGAAGACTTGCATTTGGCTAGGTTTTACCCCGACATGCGCCAGATTTACTTATACCAAATGGTTGTGAGAGAGTGTGTTGACTTAACCCCCTGCCAAGGTTTGTCCCGAGGGATGAAGGACCCATTACCAATCGGCTGCTCAAGACCGGTGAAATGATCCGTGAGAGAATCCAAGATATCTTAAATGGTTGAGGATGTGAGTGGACTTTCCTAAAGAAGTACGGTGCTATGACTTAAAGCATGTCTGCCAATAGAGACCAGCATACATAGAGTTAGATTCATTCATTCATTGTTTGTCTCATATCATATTGCATTTATGAGTGTTCGGAATGCCGCCATTTATGTTATTATGGATTTTAATCGCCTTACCGAGTTTCTTTGAAACTCATTCCTTTATTGTACAATGTTGTTAGACTATCCTGCAGTGCTTGAGTATTATGACGGTCCCTATGAAGAAGCGCAAGGCGAAGAGGCATATCTCCGGGGAAGGTGATTGCGGTTACCACAATTACTCTGAAGATCCCGCGAGTGGTTATGCTCCGTACGATGCTTAGTCCGACCATTGAGTGGAAGCGTCCTTGTGCTATTTATGAAATTTACACTTACAAGGATGTTGTCTATAAAGTGGAGAACAATTTAGTTACCCAATGTACTTGTTACTGGGATTAGATTTTATTTAGTTTATTCTCTTTAGAGCTACTTTTCCGCTGGTTGTAAAGTGGGATTTTTGCCTCACTCTACTTATCTGTTGATACTCTGATTACATCTATTATTCTGATTCATTTATGATTCATTCTTTCTTTATTGGATCTATGATTTATCTTCCGCACTCTTGTTATGATTGTTCATGATTATGTTATTGTTTATGTGGGAGGTTGATCACTCGATACCCGATCTTCGGGCTGTGGATCACACTCTCGGGTATGCCGGATAGGGTACCGGGCTGGGAGGGCGTGATGATTGGTATCGAGCCCAAGGTTCGAGGAGATCCTAACCACAAAAGACAACAACTGAACATTCCCTGAGTCATTGATCCGAAATGACTCATCTACTCTTAGAAGTGAATAATAGAACACTGAATTAGAAACTTAACCTTTGAGGCATAACAGAACATTTCTGAATAACATACCATAATTATACTTGAACAAATGACACTAATGCAAGGAAAAGAAAGTTGCATAACATACAATAATTAAAGAGAAACAAAATGAACTTCATTAATTTCAAAAGTTTTTACAAGGATTACATCTGAAATGCATAAATGGAAAATCCTAAGGTACGGTCTATCTAGGTGATCTACTCGATCTCTCGTATGCTCCGAACTCCTCTCGCTAGCCGAGTCACCCGATGCTCTATCCTATCCCGTCGTGACTCCATCCTCTCGTACATCTGCTCCCTGTCCGACCTCCATCCTCTCTAGCATGGAAGTCATCGATCTCATCTCGTGCACCAAGATCCGAAGTCTCCGGAACCGCATGCAAAGGGCCACCTACCTCGAAGTGTGATGAAGGAAACTCGTGATGCACAAGCTCAGCCTCGCGCATATCTGCATCATCTCCGGCCTGATCATCACTATCGGGACCGATATCCTCTCCTCCATCCTCTCGATCCCCGATCCTCATCCTCCGATTCATCATCATCCTCACCCTCCGGACCAGGAGATCTCTCGGACGATGTAGTCTCATCCGACGAATGGTCCGAGTCCCAATGGGGTATCCCCGTGATCTAGTGTCCATCGGTGTATCCTCGAAACTCACCCCGAAATGCCCGAAGATCAAGGTCGGTAGCCTCCCATAGCAAAGGTTCCGCATGCTAGGCCGCAGAACTAAGTCCAAGCATGACCCGCTGAATGATGTAGGAGAGATTGATCTCGAAGCCCATGTAGATGCGGTAGATGACCAAGGCCTCCATCACCGTGACCCGATGGTGATGTCCGGCTTTCGGCATGATGTTTCGGCCGACTATGCGACCGATAATACGTGCAGAACCCGTCATCCGTCCGCTAGTCCACGGTGTGAAGCATCGACGGCTATCCCATAGCGTAGAGCATATCTCGCGAAGCTCGTACGGCATCGGATGGCTGTCCGGATCTGCTCCTGCGGTATCCACACACACCGCTGTGTGGATAGTAAGGAACCCGCAAGATCTCAGCCGTTGTCCGGGTAGAGAAGCGAATCTGAGTCCGGAAGACCCCGCTCCCGAGGACAAGTCTAAGTGGATGTCCCCGGCCTCGAGCCTCCTCTCGTGTAAGTAAGGTTGCTGAAGAACAACCTCACTAGCTCCGGGTATACCGGCAAATCCTCGGTGAAGAGATGAGTCCACCTGCAAAGTGTCGAACCTCTCGCCGAATCCTAAAGGCTCTGAGCTGGCGTAAGTGAAGTAGACGTCCCATCTCGATGTTACAATAGCTGAAGTAGGCCTCGTACAGGAACTCGGCCTGAGGTGTGTCAAACATGTCCGGTCTCCTAACCTCCTCTCTAGGCTCGAAAGGAACCTGACCTCTGCCCCTAAGAGCACCTACGATGCGACCACGACCTCTACCTCCTCCTCGCCCTCCCCTCTGCATGGTGTATCTGTGAAAGAGACAAGAGACAATTCCAATTAGTGCTATTTTAAGATTTGAGCCAAAAGGGTATTTTCGTAATTTTTCGGAAAATTTCAAATTTGGGGGAAATTTGATTTGAACATACTAGCATGTGCGCAATACTTGGAATTTCATGTCTATGAAGTTGTTTTGATGAAAATCGATCGAAAACTTGGATTAAAGCGAAAAATTCAGCAAGAAGGAAATTTGGGGATTTTGCAATTTAGGTCAAAATTGGATTTTTTGAAAAGTTGAAATTGGTTAAATCAAATTGTATGGACCTATCTACAATGTCATCTTGAGCATGTAGCATTTGATCTCGTGCGAAAATTTCAAGCGGTTTGAGAGAAAACGAAATTTTTCTAAAGATATCGATTTCGGTATAAAACCTTGCGAGATGAGCACCAATGTGTTAAAACTTGTTGTCTATGCATGGCATTGTGTTTAAAACCTAGGGAATATGTTTCTAAGCATTCCTAAGCATGATTTCTAGCATTGGATACAAGTAAAGCATGGTTTTATTGAAATGCAAGCATGAGAAGATGAAAATAGAAGAAAGAATGAGAGATTTACCTTGTTTGTGAAGATGGTGTGTTGTGGTGTTGTTGTTGAAGCACTAAATCACCTCAAGAACACTTGTGAGAACCTTTGGAGACTTTCCCTAGAGCTCTCTCACCTTTGGAAGAAGTTAGAATGAAGTTGGAATGTGGAAATGAGGCTTATAATGCGAATTTTCGCATTCATCGCATTGGTCGACTCATTGGTCGATCGGGTCATCGACCAATCACTCGACCAATGGTCACAGACCTCTTTTGCTGTTGAATTTTTGGAAAATGTGATTTTTGCCTTATGGATTATTGTTTGATGACTATATGGATATATTTGAGCATGATTTAAGTTTTCAAATCATTTGGACTTGTGGTTTTTGTTGAAACTTCGAAATTCGGTATTTTGATGTTCTCGCTTTGCAGAATGGTTACTCCGAGAAGTGGGCGTGGTGAATCCAAGTGGTCAAGGAGGTGGTGAAATACCTCAAGGAGGTGGTGAAATACCTCATGGAGGTGGTGAGATACCTAATGTTGATCAGGGTACCCATGAGATACCCGGTGCCCCGAATGTTGGAAGTTTCCGAGATATTGCCAATATTATGGGCAATATGATGCAGCAACAAGCAGCTCGGTTCAACCAGATGTTGGTGGGTTTCATGACTCGCATAATGAGACTCGAGCTGGTGCTAATGTGAATCCTCATGCCGCAGCCTTGAATGCGGGAGGTTTAGCTGGAACTCCTCATACTCGTCCGATGGAGAGTTTTACCGAAGATGCAAGTACCCACTTTCACCGGAGTTACCAAGGACCCCTTGTTTCCTAACAAGTGGCTTCGTGAGTTGGAGAAGGCTTTCCGACATCTGCAATGCTCGGAAGCTCGTAAGATTCTCGTTTGTTGAACGAAGTTGCAACAAGAAGCTGATGCATGGTGGATCTCCACTAGGCCTGTTTTGGAAGGTTTGCATGCGGGAGTTGTAACTTGGGAGTTGTTCAAAGAGGCTTTTTGTATGAATTACTTTCCCGAGGCAAGTGAAAGATGCGAAGGAAGCCGAGTTCATGGTTCTTACTCAAGGATCTCTCGTCTCGTGTTGGAGTGCCAACGAAGTTCGAGGAGCTTCATTTCTTTGCTCCGATTCTCCGAAGGATGACCTCGCCAAAGCAAAGAAGTTCTTCAAAGGATTGCGCCCGCTATTAAAGCTTACCTCACAATCCAGCCTATAGTGAGCTATGCTCAAGTGGTGCGAGAACTCGAAGAAGTTGGAAGAAACAGAAAAGGAAAGTGCTCGTGTGCAAAAGCCCTGGCAGTCAAGGAATTCTGGTTTGGTGGATCGTAATGATCGGCGTTTTGTGAGACCTACACCCTACCCCACTCCTACCTTTCAGCCTAAGAGTGTAGGTCAGAACTCGGGTTTTCAGCAGCCCGGCCAGTTTAAACAGTATGGCGGAAACCAACCATCAGCAAGTGCAAGTGCAAGTGCAAGTGCTAGGCCTTTTGTTCGTAAGCCCTCTCATGCAGCCACCCCTCGTTGGATCCAAAGCAATCCTGTTTGCTTCTACCGCAAGCAAGCTGGTCATTTCGCTCGTGCTCGTCCGAAGCGGCCGCCCAAAGCAGCCTGCCTCCAGGTGGTGAAGAGTGCTCCTGCTCCTCCTCTCGGTAGAGTTTTCAGTATTTCCAGGCTTTGAGCAGGATCCAAGCCATGAAGTGATTACAGGTACATTGTTAGTTGCTTCTATTTCTGCATTTGTCTTATTTGATACGGGTGCATCTCATTCGTTCATGTCATCTCGCATTCATCAAGAAGACTAACCTAATCCCCGAGAAGTTGTCTAGTTGTTTATTGATTAGTACACCTACTGGTCCTGTTGTGAAACTAGATAAGGGGTTATCTAAATGTCATGTGTTGATTGGTGAGAAGAACTTGGAAGCCAATTTTGTAATTCTTGATTTGAAGGACTTCGATGTTATTTTTGGAATTGATTGGTTAACAGCCCACAAAGCTGTGTTCCTTTGTTCCTCAAAGAAGATTCAGTTCCATATTTGTGGAAGTCCGGTCTTAGAATTTCAGGGTGAAAAGAGAAGGGTTTGTAAGAAGGTGCTGTCCGCACTAATGCAAGTCTATGCCCTAGTGGATGATGCTTCATCTGAAGGCAAGGGTAAAGTGGAGAAAAGAGTCGATGAAGTCAGAGTTGTCTGCGACTTTGTTGATGTCCCCTGATGATCTATCGGGAGTGCCTCCAGACAGGGATGTCGAGTTTCCTATTGATCTCGTCCCTAGTGCCGCTCCGATATCTAAAGCTCCGTATAGGATGGCTCCTACTGAGTTGAAAGAGTTGCAAAATCAGTTGAATGAGCTCATTGATAAAGGTTTCGTACAGCCTAGTGTGTCACCTTGGGGAGCTCCGGTCTTGTTTGTCAAGAAGAAGGACGGTAGTATGCGCTTGTGCATCGACTACCATGAGTTGAATAAGCTGACAATCAAGAATAGATACCCGCTGCCCAGAATTGATGATCTCTTCGATCAGTTGAAGGGTGCAGTTGTGTTCTCAAAGATTGACTTAAGGTCCGGATATCACCAATTGAAAGTGAAGTCTAGTGATATCTTCAAGACAGCTTTCCGAACGTGGTATGGTCACTACGAGTTTAGAGTCATGCCCTTCGGATTGACCAATGCTCCTGCGGTGTTCATGGACCTCATGAACCGAGTATTTCACGATGTGCTTGATAAGTTTGTGATTGTTTTCATTGATGACATCTTGATCTATTCGAAGAGCGAAGAAGAGCATGCGAGTCATCTAAGTTTCACTTTGCAAAGGTTGCGAGAAAAGAAGTTGTTCGCTAAGTTTAGCAAGTGTGATTTCCGGCTTAAGAGAGTGGTATTCCTTGGTCATGTGGTTTCAGCCGAAGGTATTCGTGTCGATCCCGAAAAGGTTCAAGTCGTGGCTGATTGGGAAAGACCGAAGTCGGTAACGGAAATAAGAAGTTTTCTTGGATTGGCGGGTTACTACAGAAGGTTTATTGAGAACTTTTCTCGGTTGGCTGCTCCTATGACTATGTTGACCAGGAACGAAGAGAAGTTTGTTTGGTCTGACGCCTGTGAGAAGAATTTCCAAGAGTTGAAAGATAGATTGAGAAGTGCCCCGGTTTTGACTATACCTGATAGTTCCGGTGGTATGACAGTTTATACCGATGCGTCAAAGATTGGATTGGGTTGCGTACTGATGCAACATGGCAAGGTCGTAGCCTATGCTTCTCGGCAGTTGAAAGATTACGAGCGGAATTACCCCACTCACGATCTAGAACTTGCCGCTGTTGTCTTTGCTTTGAAGATTTGGAGACATTACCTCTACGGTGAGAAGATTGCCATTTTCACGGATCATAAGAGTTTGAAATACTTTTTCACCCAAAAGGAGTTGAACATGAGACAAAGGAGATGGTTGGAACTAGTCTCCGATTATGATTGTGATATTCAAGATCACCCCTGGGAAAGCAAACGTTGTTGCTGATGCTCTTAGTAGGAAGAACCAGAAGAAGACTTTGGATTTGAATGCTTTGAGTTTACCATTGTGGTCTTCTATTGAGAGTTTTGATTTGGAAATCGTCCCTGAGAATTCTGATTTTATTCTTTCTGCCATGACGGCAAGATCTGGTCTTAGAGATAAGATTGTTGCTCTGCAGAGTTCTGATCAAGAGCTTTTGATCAAAGTTGAGAGGATTTCTTCGAATACTGAGTCGGACCCCGACTTTGGTATATCCATGGATGGTGCTTTGTTGTTTAGAGGAAGACTGTGTGTGCCTGCAAACGACGAAATTAAGAAAGAAATATTGAAGGAACCACACCAATCAGGTTTTTACTATACACCCGGAAGCACCAAGATGTACAAGGACTTGAAGGAACATTTTTGGTGGATTGGTCTCAAGGCTGATGTTGATGATTTTGTTGCCAAGTGTGAGACTTGCCAACGTGTGAAAGCCGTCGACAACCCCCATCTGGATTACTTCAACCTCTTCCTATTCCTAGTTGGAAGTGGGAGGATATCTCTATGGACTTTGTGACTAGCTTGCCTCGGACAAGTAAAGGCAATGACACCGTGTGGGTGATTGTTGATAGGTTGACTAAATCAGCCCACTTCATTCCTATGAAGATCACTCATACTGGATAAGCTAGCAAGGCTTTACGTGGATAATGTGGTTCGTCCGCATGGTGTGCCATTGAGTATTGTTTCGGATCGTGATCATAGGTTCACCTCAAGGTTTTGGAATAGTTTGCGAAGGCCTTGGGAACCCAATTGAACTTGAGTACAGCTCATCATCCACAGTCGATGGGCAATCCGAGCGGACAATTCAGACATTGGAAGACATGCTCAGATCTTGTGTGGTGGATATGGGTGGTAATTGGGATGAACACCTAGCTTTGGTTGAGTTTGCCTATAACAACAGCTTATCAAGCAACAATAGGCATGGCTCCATTCAAGGCTTTGTATGGCAGTACTTGTAGGACACCTTTGTACTGGACTCGAGACAGGTGAAAGAAAAGTCTTAGGTCCCGAAATGATTGAAGCTACGAGTGCTACGGTAGATATGATAAGAGAAAGGATTAAGTCTCGCCTACCAAGACAGTAAATCTTATGCCGATAAGAGAAGGACCGTTTTGGAATTTCAAGTTGGAGAGAAAGTCTTTCTGAAGGTTTCACCAACGAAGGGTGTGATGAGATTCAATGTTAAGGGAAAGCTTAGCCCTCGTTTCATTGGACCTTTCGAGATTTTGGAAAAGGTTGGACCTGTTGCGTATCGATTAGCATTACCTCAGCCTCTTGCTGGTGTTCACAATGTGTTTCATATTTCGATGCTCCGAAAATACATAGAGAATCCGGAACACATTTTGCAGCAAGCACCTGAAGGACTTAGTGCTGATTTGACCTACGACGAAGAACCGGCCGAAATCTTGCATAGGAAGGACAAGCAGCTACGGAATCGCACCATCCCTTTGGTGAAGATTCAGTGGAAGAACCATACCCCTGAAGAAGCTTCTTGGGAGAAGAAAGAAGACATGAAGGAGAAGTTTCCTTACCTCTTTGGAAGCACAGTAGTACGCTTTCAATTTCGAGGACGAAATTTCTTTAAGGGGGGGAGAATGTGAAACCCAGCCCTAACCTTGACCCGGAAACCTTGTTATTTGTAGGTCCTGTGACCCGTAGTAAAGTAAGAAGTCAGCTTTGGGCCATCCCAGTGTAGGACTTGGTGTCTGGCTTTGAATCCATGAGAGTTGATGATGAAGTTCTATTTATGGAAACTGAATCTTGATGAAGATCGGATTAGTTGATGGACTTGGAGTGCTCTCTATCATGGTTTGAAGGCATTTCTACCTATTAGGTAAGTCACTTGACATGTGTGCAAAACCCCTTTAGGATTGGATTTGATCTGGGTCTTCAATTCCCTGTTTTGGAATTGCTGTCAGCATTGGTCGACTGGACCAGTCGACCAATCCACTCGACCAATGAGTGCTGTCTTTGGCAATTAGGTTTTTCTTGCTCTATTTAAGTCCAATCTCGAGTCTACTTCGTATTTGCTGCCTCCAAACTCTTTGGAACAAACCAAAGACCTCTGCAAGTCATCTCCCTTGCATCCTTGGTGATTTTCTTGACGGATCTTCGTCGAAACTCTTCCTTTTGCATCAAAAGGTATGTCTATACTCTCTTCTTCTCCTCCATCTCTGTTTTTCTTTCCTTTTTGAGTTGAGACAGTAGAGGAGATGCTGCATTCTCTGTTGCAAACATCTCTGGACTTGTCTCTCATGATCATCCTAAGGATTAATGGCTAGAACAATGATCTTAACCATGATCATTGCAAGCTTTTGAAGGAATCATGATCAAACCATGATCTAATCTTTGATTAACTTCTTATTTGAATTCTGATCTCCTTGGATCTTCTATATTGATCATGTTAGTAGTCAAATGCTGTGTTTTCTTTTCATGATCCATGATCTATCAATCTCTAGTTGTTCTCTTTTACCATACTATGTGTTCTTCATGAATCATGATAGTTACATATATGGTAGGTTTTGTTTCCTTATTTAGATTTATGCTTTTAAGCCTATTTCCTTGAAGATCTAAGTATGCTTTTCATGATATCTTTACCTGAAGCAATGATCCATCCTCCTATTGTTCTTGTCTTTGATTTCTATCTAGAATTCTTCAAGATCCATGGTTGATCTAATTATGGTAACTTTTTGTTTCCTAATTTGGATCTTGATGGCTTGATTGGATTAGTGTTTTGAGGTCCCCTATATGTTGGAATACTACTGATGTAGTTTACCCCTTGATTAGTACCCTTTTGAACCACCAAATTCGGATTTCATATCTTAAAACTCTGTTTTTTTAGGCTTATCGTCTCGCATTGGTCGATCGATTGGTCGACTAGACCGATCGACCAATCCACTCGACCAATGAGTACAAAGAACTCCAGGAATTGGTCTGTTTTGGATGTTTTGGTATCTTTCCTATTAGGGATCTTTCCTAATAAGTTGTATGCACTTGTTTAGGACCTTCTCAAGTTTGCCAAGATCTTACTTGATTTCTTAGGATTCCTTTGCGAGTTATAAAAGGTAAGGATGGTTACTTCTTTAACAACATAAATTGCATATCTTAGTTTCTATATTAGAATCTTGTTAAGTTGTTTCCTTAATTAGATTCTTGCAATGATATACTACTGTTGCATAACTTTGATATCAGTAGCATTACTTAATCATATTGAATTGACTCATGTATGATTTACTTACCAAATTATATACAAGGTGATTGCAATTATTGATTTCTTTCCATATATGAAGTTACCATATATGTGATGATATGAATTGATGCATGTGTATGCTTAAGTATGGTTTGGAAAGGAGAGGTGTCCTTTTGACACTTCTGTCCTTGGACTACTACGGGAATATTATGGGATGTTTCCGGAGATGCCCTCTGGACACCTTCCTAAACTGTTGGATGACATATCTAGGATTGTCTAGTAGTGTTTGGCTAGGATGTCCTGTTATGTCAGACCCTAATCGAAGGGGTATTGAGACCGAACGACCCGTGGTAGCAATGGGGATTCATGGGCGCTCAAGACCGGTAACCAACCCGTGAGAGGACAGGAATCACATTGTGGGGGCCATTTATTGGTAGCGTTGCATATGGTTAGACTTGGGCTCATGGGCGCTTAAGACCGGTAACCAACCCGTGAGAGGACGTGAGAGCTTCCCGTTTACCATATGTGGATGATCAATAGGGTTGATGAGTCCGTAGTCGTGGACTATGAGGACTCTAGTGTGAAGGATACCGGAAAGGATCGTCGGGGACGAGGAATGGACGTATCCGGGATCTGACTTGATGTAACTAAGTAGAAGACTTGCATTTGGCTAGGTTTTAACCCTGACATGCGCCGGTACTTAGACCAATGGTGATGTGAGAGAGTGGTGACTTAACCCCCAGCCATGGAATGTCCCGAGGGATGCCGGACCCATTACCAACTGATGATGAGTGATTGTGACCTTCCTAAAGAAGTACGGTGCTATGACTTAAAGCATGTCTGCCAATAGAGACCAGCATACATAGAGTTAGATTCATTCATTCATTGCTTGTCTCATATCATATTGCATTTATGTTTGTTCCGAAATCCCGCCATTTATGTTATTATGGATTTAACTGCCTTACTGAGTTTCTTTGAAACTCATTCCTTTATTGTATAATGTTTGTTAGACTATTTTGCAGGTACTGAGTATTATGACGGTCCCTATGAAGAAGCGCAAGGCGAAGAGGCATATCTCCAGGAAGGTGATTGCGGTTACAACAATTACACTAAAGATTCCGCGAGTGGTTATGCTCCGTACGATGCTTAGTCCGACCATTGAGTGGAAGCGTCCTTATGCCATTTATGAGATTTATACTTATAAGGATGTTGTCTATAAAGTGGAGAACAATTTAGTTACCCATTGTACTTGCTACTGGGATTAGATCTTGTCTAGTTTATTCTCTTTTAGAGCTACTTTTCCGCTGGTTGTAGAGTGGGATTTTGCCTCACTTTACATATCTGTTTTTGACACTCTGATTTATTTATGATTAATTCTTTCCTTATTGGATCTATGGTTTATCTTCCGCACTTTTATTATTATTGTTCATGATTATGTTATTGTTTATGTGGGAGGTTGATTACTCGATACCTGATCTTCGGGCTGTGGATCACACTCTTGGGTATGCCAGATAGGGTACCGGCTGGGAGGATGTGACAGGTTAAGTCACCACTCTCTCACATCACCATTGGTCTAAGTACTGGCGCATGTCAGGGTCAAAGCCTAGCCAAATGCAAGTCTCCTACTTAGATACATCAAGTCAGATCTAGATACGTCCATTCCTCGCCCCCGGCGATCCTTTCCGGCATCCTTCACACTAGAGTCCTCATAGTCCCTGACTATGGACTCATCAACCCTATAGGTCTTCCACATATGGTAAATAGGAAGCTCTCACGTCCCCTCACGGGTTGGTTACCGGTCTTGAGTGCCTGTGAGCCCAAGTCTATCCACATGCAACCCTACCAATAAATGGCCCCCACAATGTGATTCCTATTCTCTCACAGATTGGTTACCGGTCTTGAGCGCCCATGAATCCCCATTGCTACCACGGGTCGTTCGATCTCAATAGCCCTCCAATTAGGGTCTGACATAATGGGACATCCTAGCCAAACTCTACTAGATAGCCCTAAAT